>NC_090845.1:122030688-122333718 GCF_028021215.1 Eschrichtius robustus | reverse complement strand
ATAAAGGGAGAGAGGAAAAACAACTCTTGAAAAGCAAAAAGGAAAACCCATCCCTAATTGCTGTGAAGGTAGGTCAGAGATGGCAAGTGCTGGCCTTAACCCTGTGTGTTTACCCCACCAGGATCCAGAAATGCAAGATAAACCCTGTGAGCGGCCGCAGGAGTTGAGCTCTCTGTTATGCTAAACAAGCACCGGAGGTGGACTGGCCCAGCCATCTGCTAGAGACATGCATAAATCGAGGGAAGGTAGAGCGGTACAGCATGTGTATAATGCGGAGTACATGGGAAAAAGCGAAAGCGCGTCATTAAAAAGCAGCAGAAAGCAACTGGAGAACAGAACGCGGTGGTCAGAGATCAGTGTTCCAATTATTATTAATGTTAATAACCACATGCGGGGAACTCCAGGTTCTCTGGTTATGCAGCAGACAGGACACCTCCGACAGTGCGGGGATGGGGAGGGCTAGCTTAGCCACTGGAATCTGTATCATTGATTTGATTTCATGACACCTTCCCCACCCGGACAAGTACTGGATGGCCTAGAGCTCTCCTTTCAAGTGTTGACTTTTCCCAGTGTAACATTAACCTTGCGTCTAATATGGGAAAGCAAAAATGAGGAGGAAAAATCCATCCAGACACAATCCCTGTTAGCATTTTGATCTCTGTTTTTCTGGTGTTCTTTGGTGGATTTTCCTTCCTGCCTTTACGATTCTTACATGGTACTGCCCTGTCCACTTAACATATTGGCAGTTTCAAATAACTGAATAGTGTTTGAAATTTGTTCATTTCAAAGTTTTACTGGAATTTAAAATTATTTTTATGTTTTAGGATGACCTAATATGCCTTGATGATTTAGGGACATCCTTATTTTGAAGGTAGGAAGGGGAGGGGGGAAAGAGCAAAAACTGGGGTGGGGAGTCACTAGCCCAAACTAAGAGCGCATAAGCCATCTTGAGGGACAGCCTGCATCTGGGGCTCCAAACTGGTAGCCCATTGCAATCCTCACATGGGCTTCGTTTGGCTCACAGAGATCTTTTTATGCCACAAGCCCCACCACTCCTTATTGTGTTATACTCCTCTGATTTTTTGCATTTCCATCTCTGCCTGGCCCCAGAAGGCATTTACACTTATGACCCCTGGTGTGATTTTTTTTTTTTAAGATATCCTGAAAGGCCTCACTTCCTCCACACAATCCTCTAAAACAACAGTTCTTAACTATGGGCAATTTTTCTTCCCAGGGGACATTTGGCAATGTCCAGAGATATTTTTAGCTGTCATAACTAAGAAGGGGTTGTTGTGCTATTGGCATCCAGTGGGTTGAAGCCAGAGATGCTATCAAACATGCTACAATACATAGGAAAGTCCCCTACAACAATTATCCAGCCCCAAATGTTAAGAGTGCTGAGATTGAAAAACCCTGCTCTAAAGCAGGGCTGAGACTTGCACCATTAGGGCTTCCTTCTTCCAGTTTAGGATTTTGGTCCCTTGGAAAATGCAAATCCCACAGAGAGCAATGTTCTATGCTGTTGACCCTTTATATCTGAGTCTGAAGGAAGGATCTGTGAATGGGATTGGATGGAGGGTACAAGAGGGAAGAAGAGGGGGACTTCCCTGGAGGTCCAGTGGTAGGACTCCACGCTCTCACTGCTGAGGGCCCGGGTTCAATCCCTGGTCAGGGAACTAAGATCCCAAAAGCCACGCGGTGCGGCCGAAAAAAAAAAAAAGAGGGAAGAAGAGGAAAAATAGAATATGGAGGACCCCAAACACAAGCTTTAGTGGTAGACTTTCTCCATTAAACAATCAAGATTGTTCCAGACAAGGAACTCACATCAAATTTCTCTTAGTGCCCCCACCATTAATAATCATGCAACACTATCCAATGTTGATTAATTCCTCTATGAAAGGCACTGTACTCACTGCTTTACATGCATGATCTCACTGCATCCTCACAACAATGCTATGAGACAGATGAGGAAACTGAGGCTCAGAGAGATTAAGTAACCAGCTCAAAGTCACACATCTAAAGAGTGGTAGAACTTGAGCTTCGAACCATGCCTTACTGACTCCAGAGATGAAGCTCTTAGCCAAGAGTAAAGGTCAACATTTACTGGAAAATTTACCCTGAGCTAGGCACTACGTTAAGTGCTTTATCCACATTATCTCACTTAATCGTCACAAAATCCTGTGGGGTATACATTATTATCATCCCCATCAAACAAGTGAGGAAATTGAGGGTTAGAGAAGTCTCACAATTAGACTAACATTACACCTGCTGAACTTCCTAAGTTTAAAGTTAGTCAAAGTATGAAACTTCAGTCCCTCATGCTCTTACTTACATTGGAGGCGGTGACATGGAATCGACAAAGCACTGAACTTAGTCCAGAGAACCTACTTTCAAGTCCTGGCTGAGCCACAGTCTTAATGGGTGACCTCAGTCAGGTCTCTGGAACCAGGGTTCGTGCACAACTCTCAAGGGAAGAAAAGAGCCAGACCATGATGCCTGGTTTCCTGTGGTTGGCTTTGATATATTTAGAGGAAGTGCTTCTGCCCGAGGACAGAGCAATGAAGAAACCTGGTCAGTCTAGTGAAGGCACTTTCAATCAAAGGGGATGAACCAGAAAGACTGAGCTGCTCCAGTCTGGGGGTTTGGAGAAGGTTTTCCTTGTTTAGTAATGATAATATCTTCTAGATCTTTTTACCAAAACTAGCAGGGCTTCTTCAGTCAGTTCAGGATGAAGATAAGTTGAATTGTAATGGGGTACCTTTTAGGTGACCCACCAAGGTCATTTGGTGGTTTATCATAGCAACTGCCAAAAACCCAAATTTGCAAAGATATAACATCATTGAAACGAATATATCATAAAATAATGTTGAAACTATGAACTAACTTGACAGTAGATTTCACAATGTACAACAGATTTCTAGTATCACTTTATTTGCCTTAAATTTTTAAATTATCCTCCAGTGCCTCAGGGCAACTTGGTGCACAGTTTGGGAACCACAGGTATATAATGAAAATTACATGTCCCTCCAATTTCAGACCTCATTTCTGTTTCCCACGGGTACACAGTATTAATGGTTCTCGTATGTAATTCCAGAAAATGTCTACGCATAATCAAATGGAAACACACTATACCTGCTGTCCTGATCTGTGTTGCTGTTGTTGTTCTTTTGCTTAATAAGCCCTGGAGATAACTTGTCAGCAGTACATAAAATTCCTTGTGTTTTTTTAAATAGTTGCATGGTTACGGTAATTTATACAAGATTTCTATTGATGTACATTTGTGTAACATTACTAACAGCACTGTAATGAATATCCTTCTACATTTATCTTTGTCCACCTGCAGGATGAATTCTAGAAACAGAATTTCTGGATGAAGTGTTATGTACATTTAAAATTTTGAGAGATTACATTTGTTGTAATTAATTTCAATTAATTGGTACCCACAGACCCGACCCTTAAAGTTCAGGCAAAAGAGAGAAAACTTCCAGCTGACATGTTAGGAAAGGCTTGCTCCTGATGGCATGTTCCACAGGACATTGGGATACAGAATGACCCAGGGTGGAGAGGCTACTTAAACAGGAATAGAAAAGACAGAGGACTCTTGCAAAGAATGGGTCTATATCAGGGGGTTTTAACCTTGGAGGTTTTGTGAATAGAATGCAGAGAGCTTGAGTAATTTAGGAGAGGGAAAATCTAAACCTTTATTTTCTGCTGGAGAGGTTGTGGAGAAAAGGGAACCCTCCTACATTGTTGGTGGGAATGTAAATGGGTGCAGCCACTATGGAGAACAGTATGGAGGTTCCTTAAAAGAAACTAAAAATTGAGTTGCCATATGACCCAGCAATCCCACTCCTGGGCATATATCCAGAAAAGATGAAAACTCTAATTTGAAAAGATACATGCACCCAAATGTTTGTAGCAGCACTATTCACAATAGCCAAGACACGGAAGCAACCTAAATGTCCATGGACAGAGGAATGGGTAAAGAAGATGTGGTACATATATACAATGGAATACTACTCAGCCATGAAAAAGAATAAAATAATGCCATTTGCAGCAACATGGATGGATCTGGAGATGATCATACTAAGTGAAGTAAACCAGAGAAAGACAAATATCATCTGATATCACTTATATGTGGAATCTAAAAAAATGATACAAATCAACTTATTTACAAAACAGAAATAGAGTCACAGACATAGAAAACAAACTTATGGTTACCTAAGGGGAAAGGGGGTAGGGGAGGGATAAATTAGGAGTTTGGGATTAGCAGATACACACTACTATATATAAAATAGATAAACAACAAGGTCCTACTGGATAGGACAGGGAACTATATTCAGTATCCTGTAATAAACCATAATGGAAAAGAATATGAAAAAGAATGTATGTATATATGTATAACTGAATCACTTTGCTGTACACCAGAAACTAGCACAACATTGTAAGTCAACTGTACTTCAATAAAAAAAATAGTTTAAATGTTTATTTTCATTTACCTCTAAATAAAGTTTAGCAGTTCTTTCAAGTATGAATGTGGCAACAATCCATAGTATTAACAGTACTTGTACCTCTTTCAGCAAAAGCAATCACACATCTTTATTTCACTTACTGTTGTTGCAGATACCTTGAAATATATTTAATGTTAATAACTACTTCTAAATAATGGCAAATATTAGATCCATTGCTAGATCTGGTTATTTAATGCATTAATAAAGAAGCATACATAGAGCTGATTCACTCTGCTGTACAGTAGAAACTAACACAACATTGTAAAGCAACTATATGCCAATAAAAAATAATTTTAAAAAAATGAAGGTGAAACAAAAATACTCCCAGATAAACAAAAACTGGAGAATTCATTGCTAGCAGACCTGCCATATAAGAAATACTAAATTAGGAGTTTGGGATTAATGTACACACACTACCATATATAAAATAGAGAACCAAGAAGGACCTACTGTTTAGCACAAGGAACTCTACTCAATATTCTGTAATAACCTATATGGGAAAAGAAACTGAGAAAGAATGAATATATGTACATGTATAACTGAATCACCATGCTGTACACCTGAAACTAACACAACACTGTAAATAAACTATACTCCAATAAAATTATAAAAAAAGAAGCATACATAGTATTATATCACAGGCTCTTTTTAAATATCATAACCATTTCAATTTTATTTTATGCCATCATATTAGTTATCTATCACCACATAAGAAATGACCACAAACTTAGTGGTCTAAAACAACAGGTAAAAGACCTATCAAATCCGACTCTCGGGGATGGGGCCAAGGAAGCCATATTTTTAACAACCTCATCAGCTGATTCTTGAACTAGTGGTATATGGGCTCTTAGCTCCGGCATCTGACAGACAGGTTTGAAATCTGGCTCCGAAACTTTCTTTCGGAAAGTGGGCAAGTTACTTAACCACCCAACACCTGCCCACTCTCATCTGTAAAATGGAGATATCACTAATGCCTATCTCATAGCACGGTTTGATGATTAAATGAGTTATTACATGTAAAGCCCCTATCACCATGTCTAGCACTCAGTAAATGCTAACTATTATTTATAAAGCAGAAGGACTGTATCCACTTTTCCATTCTTCTGTTCTTACAGTTACCAATAAATGTTGGCTATTATTATCAGAGGTTAATAGGGACTACTGAGAGGCAGTGTGGTATAGTAAAATGAGCACAGGATCTGAATTCAAATCCCAGCTCTGCCATTACAGGCTCTAATCACAAACAATTCACAATCTGTGAGCCTCAATTTCCTCATCTGTAAGATGGGAATGAAAACAGTACCTACATCCCAGAGTTATGAGAATCAAATGAGCTAATACATTTAAAGGACTTGGCATGCAGTAACCCCTTATTATACAATGCCCAAATCTGTCTATCCACTCGTTCCTCCTGACTACAGTAATTAAAATGATTGATTGCCTAGGAATGACATTGGTACGGCCTATGAAAAATTCTGTTAGAAATCTAGTTAAGTCATTTCTACCCAATTCACACAAATACTTTGCTGTTTATAATTTTCTGAATGGAAACTTGGATCCTTTTACTATATGGTCCCAACTAACCATGATTTCTGTGTTTGCAAATCTCACCATAAGCCTGTTTATTTAAAAAGATGAGAGTTTGTGGTTGATGATTATCGTTGTGTCTCTGTTTTTCTGATTAATAAAAGCTAAGGTTGTTCCTACACTGGAACTTCAGAATGGTCCAAGGGTTCCATGAAGCCATGGGAGCAGACATGTCTACATCATTAATAAATCAGAAGCTCTAAATAGATCACATCAATATTTAAGAAGTCATCCTTCTCCCTTCTCTTTTGTACGTTCAATCAGCATTTTGTAAATTTATGATGCGTCAAAATTGCCAGTTACCTGACCAGGCAGACTTAGGCATGATCATCCTTCGACCAGCTTCTGTCAGGACGGGCAGCAAGACACTTATGTGAGGGAAACCAGGAGGCCTGCAAGGAGCATCCCCTTCAGTCCAGATTGTCAGGGTATTGAACATGCTGGCAGAAAAGCAATTATCTCTAGACACGTAGCTTATCAAGACTAGGGTTCAGTAATGAATGCTTCAGAATGATACTATTCAGTCAGCATCTAAGAGAGGAGGGGAGGTGTGTATTCAAGCCCCTGCCAAAAAAAGCAATATTTGGTTAAATATGATTTGGATGGTACAGACCTTGTATCTTGTGGGAGATATGAGGAAAGAGAAGGGAATAGGAGTTGGAAAGCATATCCGACTCTCCAGGAGTGGGTGGAATTTGAAAAAACATTTATGATATCTATAGTTTTTGTAATACAAATTTAAAGCAAATGAAGATCCACAGTATATTATTGGCAGGAGCAATATGCAGATAATAGAATAAGAAAGTATGATTGGGGCCATTAATTGAAACACGTCAAAAAGCCCTTGGCAGATGGGCTGAGCATATAGGCTTGGGGTCTGACAGTCATTCTATGCAGTCAGTGGTATTTTTTGAACATGGATTACATGCCAGACACTGTTCTTGGAGAGACAGCAGTGAGCAAGGTAGATGCCTCCTACCTTGAGTAAGATAGTTAACTTCTCTAAATCTCATGTTCTCATCCTTAAAACAGGAAAAATATTTATTATTCCTGTCTCATAGGATTGCTGTGAGCATTAGAGGAGGGCAAAGCATATAAGGTGTTTTGCATTGTGTTCTGGAGAGTAGACACAAAATAAATGAAATAATTGGCCTCTTGGGGGGATAAGTGGGTCATCAGCTGGGCTCTGAAAAACGTAAAGGGTTTTGATAGGCAGAGACAAAAGGAAGACGTTCAAGTAGAGAGAACAGCATCAATTAATTACGTCACTCATGCAAAGAAACTTTTGAATGTCTACAACATTGGCATGCATAGGCATATTTCATTTACGTGAACTCAGCAATACACACTAGGAGAGAAATAGTATGGGCAAATCCTCCTACCATTACACTCAATTAATATATACCCTGAAGCTACTGTGAGACAAGATGCAAGAATCTGGCTTTCTGTCTCCTAGTGTGAACACCTCACTTTCCTGAGTGTCATTCTTTTGTTTAAAGATATATATTTTTCATATAGTATGGCCAACTACTAGTGCAAGCCAACTACTTAATCTGGGGGTCAAACAAAAAGAACAACCCAGTGATCTGCAATCCACACTGGAAAAAAGGCTGGTCATGCTGGACTTTCTGAGAGAAGGATGTCATTCTCCAATGTGGCACCTTCCTAAGACAACATCAAAAGTAATTTTAACCATGTGATTTTCATTTTATGTGCTGACTTTAGGACCTGTTTTATGCGTAAGGAGCGACTTCACTATGTGTGCCATGCATCATGCTAGATGCTGGAAATACAGTGGTCAATGAGACAGACATAGCTCTAGCAAGATACTTACAAAAGAAAGGGCTGCTGAGGTTGAGGTAGGGAGGGACAATTTGCTCAGCTTGAAGGGTCTAAGTAGAGAAAAGGCAAGAGATATACCTGAAAAAGCAGGTTGGTGTTAGATGGCTGAGGATGTCAAATGTAAAGCCAAGGGGTTTTGGAGCTCTTATGCTCTTCTTTCTTCAGCTGGGTTGAGATATCTTCAAAGCTGTAGCAGAAGATGGAGGTTATGTCAGTTCTCAAGGTTTAAAAATGTTTTTTCCTCCCAGGAAACACTAGCAGCTACCAATTTAATCTGAATAAATAAATTAATGCTACAGCTGAAAGCCTGCCTCACACCATATACAAAAATTAACTCAAAATGGATCAATGACCTAAATATAAGAGCTAAAACCATAAAACTCTAAGAAGGAAAGATAGGGATATTATCTTTGTACCTTGGATTTGGCAATGAATTTTTACACATGACACCGAAAGCATGAGCAACAAAAGAAAAAAAATAGAAAATTAGACTTTATCACAATTTAAAACTCTTGTGCATCAGAGGACACTATCAAGAAAGTGAAAAGACAAACCACAAAATGGAAGAACATATTTACAAATCATATATCTGATATGGGTCTAGTAACCAAAATATATAAAGAACTCATACAACTCAAAAACAAAAAGACAAACAACCCAGTTTTAGAATAGGCAAAGGACTTGGATAGACATTTCTCCAAAGAAAATATACAAATGATCAATAAGCACATGAGAGGTTCAGCATCATTAATCATTAGGGAAATATAAATCAAATCAAAGTGAGCTATCGCCTCACACCCACTAGGATATCAATAGTCAAAAAGACAGTCAAAAACAAATGTTGGCAAGGATGTGGAGAAACTGAAATCCTCATATATTGCTGATGGGAATGTAAAATGGTGCAGCTACTGTGGAAAACCATTTGGTGGTTCCTCAAAAAGTTGAACATAGAGTTATCATGTGACCTAGCAATTTCACTCCTATGTATATAACAAAAAATTTTTTAAAGAAGCATTCAAACCAAAAATTGCACATAAATATTCATAGCAGCACTATACACAATAGTCAAAAGCTGGAAACAACCCAAGCCTCCATCAACTGATGAATGGATAAATGGGGTATATAAATATAAAGAAAAATTATACAGCCATAAAAAAGAATGAAGTTCTCATACATATTATAACATGGATGCACCCTGAAAACATTACGTTAAATAAAAGAAGCCAGACACAAAAGTAATGTATTGTATGATTCTATTTATATGAAATATCTACAGTAAGCAAATCTGTAGTAGATTAGTGGCTTCTACGTGTTGGGGGACGTTGGAAGTGACTGCCGAATGGCTACAGGTTTTTCATTTGGGGTGATGAAAATATTTTGGAAGTAGACAGAGGTTATGGTTGTACAACATGGTGAATGTACCAAATGCCACTAAACTGTACACTTTAAAATGCGTAATTCGTTTTTGTGAATTTTATGTCAATAAAAAAAGTATAGAGGAAAAGATGGATATAATGGATTAAAAGATGGAGAAGTTCAGGGGAGATTCAGAACCTATAAAAAAAAAAAATGGAAATCCTAGAACTGAAAAATATGATATCTGAATCAAAAAATCATTGGATTAAAAAATTTTACAGTAGATTGGAACACAACAGAAATGAGGATCAATGAACTTGGAGATAGGTCAATAAATTTATCCCAAATGACGCACAAAGAGAAAATATACCGAAAAAAAACTGAGAGGCTCAGTTACCTTTGGAGCAAAATCAAGGACTCTAAGAAACATGCAATTGTAATACCAGAGGAATAAGTCAGGAAAAAAAAATTTGAAGTTTGACCAAAAACAACAACCCATAGATTCAGGAAAATTAGTGAAACTCCTAAAGAAAATCTCACCTAAACACACCATAGACAAATTGCTGAAAAGATAAATTTTAAAATGTTAAAAGTAATCAGAGAAAAGAGACACATTATGAACAGGGAAACGAAAAGAATTACAGATGGCTTCAAATAAGAAACAATGGAGGGACTTCCCTGGTGGTGCCATGGTTAAAAATCCACCTGCCAATGCAGGGGACACAGGTTCGATCCCTGGTCCAGGAAGATCCCACATGCCGTGGAGCAACTAAGCCCATGAACCACAACTACTAAGCCTGCGCTCTAGAGCCCATGAGCCACAACTACTGAGCCCGTGCACCCTAGAGCCCGCGCAACACAAGTACTGAGCCCACGCGCCGCAACTACTGAAGCCTGCACGCTCTAGGGCCCATGTGCCGCAACTACTGAGCCCAAATGCTGCAACTACTGAAGCCCACATGCCTAGAGCCCGTGCTCCACAACAAGAGAAGCCACCACAATGAGAAGCCCACGCACCACAATGAAGAGCAGCCCCCTCTCGCCACAACTAGAGAAAGGCTGCACGCAACAAAGACCCAATGCAGCCAAAAAATAAATTAAAAATTAAAAAAAGAAAGAAACAATGGAGGTCTGAAAATCAAAGAATAACATCATTAAAGTGCTGAAATTTTAGAAAATTCTGTTGATGTAGAAATTTATGTCCAGTAAAAATACCTTGCAAAAATCAAGGCAAAATAAAAACAGTTTCATAAAAACAAAAGCTGAGAAAATCTGTTGCTAGCACATTCACTGTCTGAAAATGCTAAGAATTTTTTTCAGGCTGAAGGGTGTTGATACAAGATGGAAATCAGGTCTAAGGTAAGAAATGAAGAGCAATGGAAATGCTAAATTGGTAGTAAATATAAAACATTATTTTTCTTTCTTTCATTAAAAACTTTAAAGGTGGGACTTCCCTGGTGGTCCAGTGGTAAAGAATCTGCCTTCCAATGCAGGGGACATGGGTTCGATCCCTGGTCAGGGAACTAAGAGCCCACATGCTGCGGGGCAACTAAGCCTGCATGCCACAACTACTGAGCCCGCACGCCTCAACTAGAGAATCCATGTGTCACAAACTGCACAGCCCACATGCTCTGGATCCCACGCAGCACAACTACAGAGCCCACGCACTCCGGAGCCTGCGCACCACAACTAGAGAGAGAAAAACCCGCATGCCACAACTAGAGAGAAGCCAGTGTGCCGCAACTAGAGAGAAGCCCGCATGCCACAACAAAGAGCCCGCACACTGCAACGAAAGATCACGCATGACGCAATGAAGATCCCACGTGCTGTAACTAAGACCTGGCGCAGCCATAAATTAATTAATTAATTAATTAATTAAAGAAATATTTTTTAAAAATCTTAAAGGCAATTGAATACTGAAAGCAAAAAATAATGTATTATGGCTGTTATACTTTAAATAAAAGTAAAATATATGACAATAATAGAACTAAGAACAGGATAAATGTAAATGTAATTACATTATAGAATACTATATATTTAATGTTATTATTTCTGTGTAAAATGTGATAAGGATGCATATAGTAATCTTACAACAACTAAAAAAAAATACAAAAAGATATTGCTAAAAATCCAATAGAGGAAATAGAATGGAACACAAAAAATACTCAATTAAGCCAAAAGAATACAAGAAAGAAGGAAGACTATAACAAATAACAGAAGGAACAAATTTAAACCAAACAGAAAGAGAGCAGACTTAAACATAGTCATATCAATAATTTTATTAAATATAAATGGCTTAAACACTCCAACTAAAAGACAGAGGTTGATGGACTCAAAAAATTAACATCCAACTGTATGTCCTTAACAAGAAACACACTTCAAACATAAAAACACAGCTAGCTTGAAAGTAAAAGGATGGAACGAGATATACAATGCAAATGCAAAGCATAAGAAAGCTGTTGTAAGTACACTAATATCAGACAAAGTAGACTTCAAAACAAGAAGCATTACCAGAAATTGGTATCATTTGACAATGATAAAAGGGTTAACGCATCAAGGATATATAACAATCGTAACTAAGTAGGCAATAATAGAGCTCCAAATACATGAAGCAAAAATTTACAAAAATAGAGAAACAGATAAATCCACAATCATAGTTGTAGATACAAACACTCTTCTAATAATTCTTCTTGACTGATAAATTAAGAAGACAAAGAAATCAGTAAGGATATATAATATTTGAAACCTACATCAACCAACTTTGATCTACACCAAAACAGACCTAATTCTGGGCCACAAAATGAGTTTCAATATATTTTAAAATATTTAAATTATGTTCTCTGACCCCAGCAGAATTAAATTAGAAATCAATAACAAAAACACACCTGGAAGAACAAACAAAAGTCCAGGACCAGATGGCTTCACGGTGAATCGGATGAAACATTTAGAGAAGAGTTAACACCTATCCATCTGAGAGCATTCCAAAAATTTGCAGAAGAAGGAACACTTCCAAACTCATTCTATGAGGCCAGCATCACCCTGATACCAAAACCAGATAAATATATCACACAAAAAAGAAAATTACAGTCCAGTTTCACTGATGAACCTACATGCAAAAATCTTCAATAAAATATCAGCAAACCGAATCCAACATTACATTAAAAGGATCATACACCAGGATCAAGCGGGATTTGTCCCAGGATGCAAGGATTTTGCCATATCTGCAAATCAATCAGTGTGATATACAACATTAGTGGGCATAGAGGGAACATACCTCAACATAATAAAGGCCATATATGACAAACCCACAGCTAACATCATACTCAATGGTGAAAAGCTGAAAGCATTTCCTCTAAGATCAGGAACAAGACTAGGATGCCCACTCTTGCCACTTTTACTCAACATAGTATTGGAAGTCCTAGCCACAGCAATCAGACAAGAAAAAGAAATAGGGACTTCCCTGGTGGATAAGACTCCGTGCTCCCAATGCAGGGGGCCCAGGCTCGATCCCTGGTCAGAGAACTAGATCCTACATGAATGCCGCAATTAAGAGTTCACATGCCACAACTATGGAGCCCACCTGCTGCAACTAAGACACAGCACAACCAAATAAATAAATATATTTTTAATTAAAAAAACAAGAAATAAAAGGAATCCAAATTGGAAAGGAAGTTGTAAAACTGTCACTGTTTGCAGATGACATGATACTATACATAGAAAATCCTAAAGACGCCATCAGAAAACAATTAGAGCTCATCAATAAATTGGGTAAAGTTGCTGGATACAAAATTAATATACAGAAATCTGTTGCATTTCTATACACTAACAACAAACTATCAGAAAGAGAAATTAAGAAAACAATCCCATTTACCTACTGTTGCATCAAAAAGAATAAAATACCTAGGAATTAACCTACCTAAGGAGGTAAAAGACCTGTACTCAGAAAACTATAAGATGCTGATGAAAGAAATTGATGACAACACAAACAGATGAAAAGATAACTGTGTTCTTGGATTGGAAGAATATTGTTAAAATGACCATACTACCCAAGGCAATCTACAGATTCAATGCAATCCCTATCAAAATACCAATGGCATTTTTCACAGAATGAGAACAAATAATTTTAAAATTTGTATGGAAACACAAAAGACCCTGAATAGCCAAAACAATCTGGAGAAAGAAGAACAGAGCTGGAGGAATCATGCTCCCTGACTTTGGACTATTCTACAAAGCTACAGTAATCAAAACAGTATGGTGCTGGCACAAAAAAAGATACATAGAGCAATGGTACAGAATAGAAAGCCCAGAAATAAATCCATGCACTTATGGTCAATTAATCTATGACAAAGGAGGCAAGAATATACAGTGGAGAAAAGACAGTCTCTTCAATAAGTGGTGCTGGGAAAACAGGACAGCTACATATAAACGAATGAAATTAGAACATTCTCTAACACCATATACAGAAATAAACTGAAAATGGATTAAAGACCTAAACTTAAGGCTGGATACTATAAAGTTCCTAGAGGAAAACATAGGCAGAACACTCTTTGACATAGATTGCAGCAAGATCTTTTTCAATCCACCTCCTAGAGCAATGAAAATAAATACAAAAATAAACAAATGGGACCTAACTAAACTTAAAAGCTTTTGCACAGCAAAAAAAAAAAAAAAAAAAAAAAAACCATAAACAAAACGAAAAGACAACCCTGAGAATGGGAGAAAATATTTGTAAATGAAACAACCGACAAGGGATTAATCTCCAAAATATACAAACAGCTCATGCAGCTCAATATCGAACAAACAAACAAACCAATCAGAAAATGGGCAGAAGATCTAAATAGACATTTCTCCAAAGAAGACATACAGATGGCCAAAAGGCACATGAAAAGATGCTCAACATCACTAATTATTAGAGAAATGCAAATCAAAACTACGAGATATCACCTCACACCAGTCAGAATCGCCATCATCAAAAAATCTACAAACAGGGGCTTCCCTGGTGGCGCAGTGGTTGAGAATCTGCCTGCTAATGCAGGGGACACGGGTTCGAGCCCTGGTCTGGGAAGATCCCACATGCCGCGGAGCAACTAGGCCCGTGAGCCACAATTACTGAGCCTGCGCGTCTGGAGCCCGTGCTCCGCAACAAGAGAGGCCGCGATAGTGAGAGACCCGCGCACCGCGATGAAGAGTGGCCCCCGCTTGCCACAACTAGAGAAAAGCCCTCGCACAGAAACGAAGACCCAACACAGCCAAAAATAATAAATAAATTAATTTTAAAAATCTACAAACAATAAATGCTGGAGAGGGTGTGGAGAAAAGGAAACCCTCCTACACTGTTGGTGGGAATATGAATTGGTACAGCCACTATGGAGCACAGTATGGAGGTTCCTTAAAAAACTAAAAATAGAGCTACCATATGATCCAGCAATCCCACTCCTGGGCATATATCAGAAGAAAAACATAATTCGAAAAGATACATGCACCCCAGTGTTCATTGCAGCACTATTTACAACAGCCAGGACATGGAAGAAACCTAAATGTCCATCAACAGAGGAATGGATAAAGAAGATGTGGTACATATATACAATGGAATATCACTCAGTCATAAAAGAGAACAAAATAATGCCACTTGCAGCAGTATGGATGGCTAGAGATTGTCACACTGAGTGAAGTAAGTCAGACAGAGAAAGACAAATATCATATGATATCGCTTATATGTGGAACCTAAAAAAAGGGTACAAATGAACTTATCTACAAAACAGAAATAGAGTGACAGATGTAGAAAACAAACTTATGGTTACCAGGGGTTAAGGGGGAGGGAGGGATAAATTGGGAGATTGGGATTGACATATACACACTACTATATATAAAATAGATAACTAATAAGGACCTACTGTATAGCACAGGGAACTCTACTCAGTACTCTGTAATGGCCTATATGGGAAAAGAATCTAAAAAAGAGTGGATATATGCATATGTATAACTGATTCACTTTGCTGTGCACCTGAAACTAACACAACATTGTAAATCAACTATACTCCAATAAAAATTTTTTTAAAAAGAACATTCTCTAACACCATATATAAAAATAAACTCAAAATGGATTAAAGACCTAAATATAAGACCGGAAAACATAGGCAGAACACTCTTGTATATAAATCACAGCAATATTTTTTGGCTCTGTCTCCTAAAGCAAAGGAAATAAAAGGAAAAAATAAACAAATGGGACCTAGTTGAACTTAAAAGCTTTTGCACAGCAAAGGAAACCATCAACAAAATGAAAGACAACCTATAGAATGGGAGAAAATATTTGCAAATGTGACCGGTAAGGAGTTAATATCCACGATATATTAACAGCTCATACAACTCAACATCAAGGAAACAAACAACCCAATTAAAAAATGGGCAGAAGACCTGAATAGACATTTTTCCAAGAGGTCATGCAGATGGCCATCAGGCACATGAAAAGATGCTCAACATCGCTAATCACCAGAGAAATGCAAATCAAAACCACAATGAGATATCACCTCACACCTGTCATCAAAAAGAACACAAATAACAAATGTTGATGAGGATGTGGAGACAAGGGAATCCTTGTGCACTGTTGGTGGGAATGTAAATTGGTGCAGCCCCTGTGGAAAACAGTAGGGAGGTTTCTCAAAAAACTAAAAATAGAATTAAAAATATGACCCGGCAATTCCACTTCTGGATATATCTCTGAAAGAAGTAAAAACACTAATTTGAAAAGATACATGCACCCCTATTTTCATAGCAGCATTATTTACAGCTGCCAAGATATGGAAGCAACCTAAGTATCCATCAACAGATGAATGGATGAAGAAGATGTGATACACATATATAGATGTGAGATATATATATAGTATATATATACCATATAGTATATACTATATATATATACTATATATATACTATATAGTATATATAGTACTCAGCCATAAAGAAGAATGAAATTTTGTCATTTGCAACAACATGGATGGACCTAGAGATTATCATACTAAGTGAACTAAGTCAGACAGAGACAGAGAAATTACATATGACATTGCTTATATGTGGAATCTAAAAAATACAGCAAACTAGCGAATAAAACAAAAAAAGAAGCAGACTCACAGATACAGCGGTTACCAGTGGGGAAAGGGAAAGGGGGAGGGGCAACATAAGGGTAGGAGATTAAGAAGCACAAACTATTAGGTATAAAATAAGCTATGAGGATATATTGTACAACACATGGAATATAGCCAATATTTTATAATAACTATAAGTGGAGCATAACCTTTAAAGTTGTGAATCACTATATTATACACCTGTAATTTATATAATACTGTACATCAACTATACTTCCATTAAAAAGAAAGCATACCCAGAAGATCTGCAAATATTTGGGAATTAGCAACATGCTTCTAAATAATTCATGGTTAAAAAAGAAATCACAAGTGAAATTAGAAGATAAATCAAACTGCATAAGAAAACACAAGGTATCAAATTTTGTGAGTTGCAGCTAAAGTAGTCCTAAGTAAGAAATTTAGTTTTATTTTTATATTAGAAAAGACAAAAGGTTTAAAATGAATTATATAAGATTCCACTTTAAGAAGCTATAAAAAGAAGAGCAAACGAAACCCAAGTTAAATAGAAAAAAAAATAATAAAGACAAGGAGCAGAAATCAATGAAATAGAAAATGACAAAACAATATAGAAAAATCAAGAAAGCCCAAAGTAGTTTTTTTTTTAATTAATAAAATTGATAAAAGCTAAGCTAGAGTGGGGCTTCCCTGGTGGCGCAGTGGTTGAGACTCTGCCTGCCAATGCAGGGGACACGGGTTCGAGCCCTGGTCTGGGAGGATCCCACATGCCGTGGAGCGACTAGGCCCATGAGCCACAATTGCTGAGCCTGCGCGTCTGGAGCCTGTGCTCCGCACCAAGAGAGGCCACGATAGTGAGAGGCCCGCGCACCGCAATGAAGAGTGGCCCCCACTTGCCGCAACTAGAGAAAGCCCTCGCACAGAAACGAAGACCCAAACACAGCCATAAATAAAATAAAAAAAAAAAAAAAAAAAAAAAAAGCTAAGCTAGAAGTAATCAAGAAAAAAAAAAAAAGACACAAAACACAAGTTACCAGTTTTAGGAATTATAGAGGTGGCACCACTACACATGATACAGACATTTAAAAACTATGAATGGAATATTATGCACAAATTCAGGCTAACAAATTTAACAATTTAGATGAAATGGAAAAAATTCTTTGAAAAACAATTTACCAAAACCAACCCAACGCTAGAATTTTGAATAATGCAAATATCAAAATTAATTTGAAATGCAAAACCTTCTCACAAGGAAGTTCCAAAAGTGGATGGCTTCACTGGTGAATACTACCAAATACTGAAGGAAAAAAAAAATGCCAATCTTAAACTTTTTCAGAAAATAGAGGCGGAAGTTCCTCCAAACTGCTTTTATGAGGCCGGCATGACCTTGATGTTTAAGTCTGACAAAGAAATTACAAAAAGAGGAAAACTATAGTCCAAAATCACTCATGAAAATTGATGCAAAAAATCTTAACAAATCAAATACAACAATTTATTTTTTTTAAATTATACATCTTGACCAAATGGAGTTTATTGCAAGAATGCAAGGTTGTTGCAATATTTAAAAATCAGTTCATGTATTTCACTACATTAATAGAATAGAGGTGAAAAACATATGGTTAGAAAGGTGCTGAAAATGTATTTGACAAAATTCAATACCTATTCATTAAAAACTTCTCAACAAATGAGGAGTGAAAGGGAACTTTCTTAATTATGATAAAAGGAGGTCAACAAGAAATTCTATAACCAATAGTATAATTAATGGTGAAATAGTTACTACATTCCCTCTAAGATCAGGAGCAATGCAAAGAGGTCAATTTTTGTCAATCATGTTCAGCATTGGAAGGTATAGCCTAGTATAATAAGGCAATAAAAATTATAAGTGGCAAAGAAAAGAAGTAGAATTGTATTTACTCACAGACAACATGATTGTTTAGGTAGAAAATCTAAAGGAAACTACAAAACAACTACTAGAACCAATAAGTAAAATTTAAAATGTCACAGGATGTAAGTTCCATATATAATAATCAATTTCATTTCCATATAATTTAAATACTGGCAAAAAATCACAAATTAAATTTAAAGACAACTCCATTTACAACAGCACCAAAATATAAAATACAGACTGGTCCAAAGGTAGTAAGTTATCTCAATTGATTGTTCATAGTCAGTTAGAGATTGAACTCCTTGTTGTACTCTTTCCCCCCTTCTTACTACTGCGCTTGACTAAAAAATACACACACGCAAACACGCTTACTTAGGAATTAATTTAACAAAAATTGTATAAGAGCTGTGTATTGAAAATTTAAAAAGCATTGCAGACAGAAATTAAATTAACCTAAATGAGGGGAGAGTTGTAACATGTTTACAGATTGAAAGTCTCAACACTGGTAAACTCCCCATATTGATTTATAAATTAAACACCATCACAGTAAAATAGTATCAGGCTCTCATATTCATAGAACAGCTGATTCAAAAATTTATATGAATATGTGAATGGCCCAGAGTAGCCAAAATGATCTTCTAGAAGAAGAGCAAAGTTGAATAAGCTACACTGGCTCATTTTAGGGCTTCTTATAAAATTGCAGTAATCAAGACAGTGTGGTATTGGCATAAAGACAAGCAAATAGATGGAACAGAACAGAGCAGGAGTTGACAAATTTCTTCTGTAAAGGAACAGATAATAAATATTTTATGTGTTGCTGGCTGTACAGTCTTCGTCACAGCTACTCAACTCTGTGGTAGGTGAAAGCAACCAGAAAATACTTAAATGAATGAGTGTATCTATGTTCTAATAAAACTTTATTTATGGACACTAAAATTTGTATTTCATATAATTTTCATGTCATGAAATACTCTTTTTGATTTTTTCTCAATCATTTTTTTTCTCATTTTTCTGTATCCTAAACATTCCCTTTATTCTTGGTAAGTATTTATTTTAAGAGTTCCTTTAGTGAAGTGATGGTTTCTGGGCTCTCAACTTACTCAGTCTTTGCATACCTAAAAATTATTTTATTCTACCTTCACTCTTGAGAATTACTTTTCTTTAGCACTTTGAAGGTAATGCTTTATTTTACTCTGAGTCTAATTGCCATTCCTTCATAAGTAATCAATTTTTCTGGTACTTTTTAAAGTATTATCTTAATCTTTCATATTCTACAGTTTTACTTTGATGTGTATAGCTGTGTATTTATTTTCATTTATACTGCTCAATACTCAAAGTATACTCCAGAACTGAGGACTCAGGTGTTTCTTCAGTACTGGAATTTTTGTGTTATTGTATCAGCAAATATTACTTCGCCGAAATCCTCTTCACCACTTCAGGAACTCCTGCAGGATATTTGTTGAAGCTTCTCAATCTCTCTTCACTGTTATATTATATTTTAAAAATATCCTTCTCTTTCCACACTACATTTGGAATTCCTCAGTACTGTCTTTCACTTTGCTATTTTCTCTATATGTCCAATCCCAAGTTTATACTCTCTTGAATTTGCATTTAAATGACTTTATTTTCCTTTCCAAGATTTCTAACTGGTTCTTTCATATCCATTGGGTCTCATTTTCATTCATTTAGTTTCTGCTTGTTTCATAATTTCCTGATATTTTTGATGAAAATTGTTTGTATACCTCTTTGAGCATCATCAACATACTTTAAAAAAATCTTTGGTAGACCTTACCATTAAATCATTTCATCCTGAATGAATTCACATTCTGATTGTTTATTTCCATTGTGATATTTCTCAGTGTAGATTTTTTCATATGTTTTGAAATTTTGGTGTGGAGGCTCATTTTGAATAGAATATAATTTTATTCCTCTCCCACAATTTCTAGGTTCCATGCTTCCTTTTACTGGCATTTTGTGTTGCTCCTACAGGGCTCCCAAGACTGTAGTGCAGAACCAGGTCTTATTATAGATTTTAAAGATTTCTGTCATATAGTGATATTGAAGATATAGCACAGCCAGTGGCAGCTTGATTTAGTCCCTCATAACAAAAGTTGATCGCTGGTCTTCCTACCACCCTAGGCTAATAGCTTCCTATAATGTTCTAGCCCCTGGCACTGAGAGGAAGTGTAGCAGTTAAATTTTCCTGAGCTCTAGATTCATACATCCAGCTACCTACCTGACTTCTCCTCTAGGTGTCTGATAAGCATTTCAAACTTTATGTGCCTAAAAAGTTAAACTCTTGATTTTTACTCTCACTCCAAATCTTCCCCCAGTGTTCCTCATCATAATAAATGGCACCAGTGTTTACTCAGTTGCTCAGGCAAAAAAACGTTGGAGTCATCCTTAAACCTCTTTCACTCACCACCCTACATCCAACCCAACAGCAAGAACTGTCAACTCTTTCTTCTTCACAATATATCCAGAATCCAGGCACTTCGTACCACTTCCATCATTATCTCTATGGTCAAAGATACCATTCTCTTTTGTCTGGATCATTTCAATAACCTCCTTACTGATTTCCATGCTTCTGCTCCTGACCCCATTCAGTCAATACTCTATCAGACATCCAGAGGATTCACTTTATGGTGTAAATCAGACTGTATCATTCCTTGGCTCAAAACCCTCCAATGATGGCCATTCACATTCATAATATAACCTAAACTCCTGTTATGGCCAACAAGTCCCTATCTGATCTGGTTCTTGCTCATTTCTCCAAATCATCCCCTAACACTCTCCACCAATCTTACAATTTGTGATGAAGAATAAATGTTATCATGTGTGTAAAGTGTCTACCATAGAGTTCGACACATGTACATTGCTCAATATACACGTAACTATTATCATAGTTGTCCAATGAAGTTGTTGAGAATCGGGCCTGGCCTAGAACTGGGACATGAGCAGAGAACAATACAAGTACAGTAAAGCCATGGAAAGCAGAATATGGTGAGATAATGTTTGGAGGGTCTAAGAAGGGAAGCTCAAGTAAAGGAATTTGCTGCAATTATTTTCCATTCCTTCTTGCCCAACGCGCGTGCGCGCGCACACGCACACGCAGCACCTAATTTCCTGTAAATTCACAACCTGCCTTAGTCCGTGTGGGTTGAGTAACCTTCCTCTCAGCCTATTCATATAAGAATCAACTGATGGCCTGCAGAAGCTTACAGATTTTGGTGCTTTATTTAAAAAGCTAGTTTTCTCTGCATTCCCATAAGGGTCAAATTTTGACAGCCAGTTGCAAAACACAATCAACACTTATACCAATCTGTTTTCCTCAACTGGAGTTGTTTCATAAAGGAGTTTAAATGTAGCTTTTGAAGGCAAAATACTGGAGGTGGATATTCCTCCCCCATAATAAATAGGTCCTGCCGTGACAGAGTTACTGAGTACCAGTCATTTATCAACAACTCATTGGCTGATTTTGGTATATAATTTATAGATTTGTAAATCCTTCAGAAGAGAGTTCTCTCTTTTTTTAATTTAGGATTAGATTTAATTAGCATTTTAATGAACTCACATCATATCTTTTTTTATTGAATGAAAGATTCTTTAAACTCTATAGTGCTTTACAATTTTCAAAAATTTCACACACATGATTTCAAATAATCCCATAACCCTTTTCCCCCCTACATCTATATTGTTCATCCCTCCTTCCCTCTCCCCCCGATTTGTTTTCTATATCTGTGACTCTGCTTCTTTTTTGCTATATTCACTAGTTTGTTGTATTTTTTAGATTCCACATATAAGTGATATCATAAACTATTTGACTTTCTCTGACTTACTTCACTTAGCATAATGCCCTCCAAGTCCATCCATGCTGTGCAAATGGCAAAATTTCATTCTTTTTTATGGCTGGGTAGTATTCCATTGTACATATATACCACATCTTCTTTATCCATTCATCTGTTGATGGACACTTAGGTTGCTTCCATACCTTGGCAATTGTAAAATACTGCTGCTATGAACACTGGGGTGCATGTGTCTTTTCAAATTAGTGCTTTTTGGGTTTTTTTTTTGGGGGGGGGGATATATACCCAGGAGTGGAATTGCTGGGTCATTTGGTAGTTCTATTTTTAGGTTTTTGAGAAACCTCCATACTGTTTTCCACAGTGGCTGCACCAACTTACATTCCCACCAATGGTGTACGAGGGTTCCCTTTCCTCCACATCCTTGCCAACATTGTTATTTGCGTTCTTTTTTATGATAGCCATTCTGACAGGTGTGAGGTGATATCTCATTGTGGTTTTGATTTGCATTTCCCTGATGATTAGTGATGTTGAGCATCTTTTCATGTGCCTGATGGCCATCTGCATGTCCTCTTTGGAAAAATGTCTATTTAGGTCTTCTGCCCATTTTTTAATTGGGTCGTTTGTTTTTTTGATATTGTGTTGTATGAGCTGTTTATATATGTTGGGTATTAACCCCTTATTGGTCATATCATTTGCAAATATCTTCTCCCATTCTATAGGTTGTCTTTTCGTTTTGTTGATGGTTTCCTTTGCTGTGCACAAACTTTTAAGTTTAACTAGGTCCCATTTGTTTATTTCTGCTTTTGTTTCCTTTGCTTTAGGAGATGGATCCAAAAAAATATTGCTACGATTTATATCCAAGAGTGTTTTGCGTATGTTTTCCTCTAGGAGTTTTATAGTTTCTGCTCTTACATTTAGGTCTTTAGCCCATTTTGACTAAATGTATGTGTATATGGTGTTAGAGAATGTTCTAATTTCATTCTTTACAGGAAGCTGTCCAGTTTTCCCAGCACCACTTACTGAAGAGACTGTCTTTTCTCCACTGTATATTCTCACCTCTTTTGTCACAGATTAATTGGCCATAAGTGTGTGGGTTTATTTCTGAACTCTCTATCCAGGTCCATTGATCTATGTGTCTGTTTTTGTGCTAGTACCATACTGTTTTGATTATGGCAGCTTTGTAGTATAGACTGAAGTCAGGACACATGATTCCTCTAGCTCTGTTCTTCTTTCTCAAGACTGTTTTGGCTACTTGGGGTCTTTTGTGTTTCCATACAAATTTTAAAATTATGTATTCTCACTCTGTGAAAAATGCCACTGGTATTTTGATAGGGATTACACTGACTCTGTAGATTGCCTTGGGTAGTATGATCATTTTTTAAAATTTGGCTGCACCACGAGGCATGCAGGATGTTAGTTCCCTGACCAGGGGTCGAACCTGTGCCCCCTGCAGTGGAAGCACAGAGTCTTGACCACTGTACCACCAGGGAAGTCCCAGTATGGTCATTTTTAACAATATTAATTATTCCACTCCAAGTACATGGTATAACTTTCCATCTGTTTGCATCGTCTTCAATTTCTTTCATCAGTGTCTTATAGCTTCTGAGTGCAGCCCTTTTACCTCCTTAGGTAGGTTTATTCCTAGGCATTTTATTCTTTTTGGTGCAATGGTAAATGGGAGTGTTTCCTTAATTTCTCTTTCTGATAGTTTGTTGTTAGTGTGTAGAAATGCAACAGATTTCTGTATATTAATTTTGAATCCTGTAACTTTACTGAGTTTATTGATGAACTCTAGTAATTTTCTGGTGGCGTCTTTAGAATTTTCTATGTATAGTATCATGTCATCTGCAAACAGGGACAGCTTTACAACTTCCTTTCCAATTTGGATTCCTTTTATTTTTTTCTCTTGTCTGATTGCTGTGGCTAGGACTTCCAAAACTGTGTTGAATAAAAACGAGAGTGGACCTCCTTGTCTTGTTTCGACCACAACACTATGAGACTAGAAATCAACTACAAGAAAAAAACTGCAAAAACACAAACATATGGAGGCTAAACAGTACACTATTAAATAACCAATGGGTCACTGAAGAAATCAAAGAGGAAACCAAAAACTTCCTGGAGACAAATGAAAACAAAAACATGACAATCCAAAACCTATGAGACTCAGCAAAAGCAGTTCTAAGAGGGAAGTTTATAGTGATACAAGCTTACCTCAGGAAACAAGAAAAATCTCAAATATACAACCTAATCTTACACTTAAAGGCACTAGAGAAAGAAGAACAAACAAAACCCAAAGTTAGTAGAAGGAAAGAAATCATAAAAATCAGAGCAGAAATAAATGAAATAGAGACTAAAAAAACAATAGAAAAGGTCAATGAAACTAAAAGCTGGTTCTCTGAGAAGATAAACAAAATTGATAAACCTTTAGCCAGACTCATCAAGAAAAAGAGAGGACTCAAATCAATAAAATTAGAAATGAAAAAGGAGAAGTCACAACTGACACTACAGAAATACAAAGGATCATGAGAGACTACTACAAGCAACTATATGCCAATAAAATGGACAACCTAGAAGAAATGGACAAATTCTCTGAAAGGTACAATCTCCCAGGACTGAACCAGGAAGAAACAGAAAAAATGAACAGACCAATTACCAGTAATGAAATTGAATCAGGAATTTTAAAACTCCCAGCAAACAAAAGTCCAGGACCAAATGGCTTTACAGGTGAATTCTACCAAACATTTACAGAAGAGTTAACACCTATCCTTCTCAAATGATTCCAAAAAATTGCAGAGGAAGATACAGTTCCAAACTCATTCTATGAGGCCAGCATCACTCTGATACCAAAACCAGACAAAGATAAAACACAAAAAGAAAATAACAGGCCAATACCACTGGCGAACATAGATGCAAAAATCCTCAACAAAATATTAGCAAACCAAATTCAACATTACATTAAAAGGATCATACACCAGGATCAAGTGGGATTTATCCCAGATGCAAGGATATCCACAAATCAATCAATGTGATATACCACATTAACAAACTGAAGACTAAAAACCATATGATCATCTCGATAGATGCAGAAAAAGCTTTTTATAAAGTTCAACACCCATTTATGATAAAAACTCTGCAGAAAGTGGGCATAGAAGGAACATACCTCAACATAATAAAGGCCATTTATGACAAACCCACAGCTAACATCATACTCAATGGTGTAAAGCTGAAAGCATTTCCTTTAAGATCAGGAGAGTTCTCTTTTGATTCTACTAAAAATAAGAATAAACTGATTCTTGCTCATTAGTACTATTGATTCCTACATAGTAATCTATTGTTCATCAGGTCTCACAAAAGGTTTACACAGGGAACTGCTAGAGGAAAATCTGTTGGTACCATTTGATTGCTGAAGTCTTTTGTATTATAAATTGGTCACATCAGTTATGTAAGACATAAAACTCTCCAAAAAGCAGGTTTTCAAAACACTCTTCTCAGTATTATTTCTGGAAACATTAACATCAGAGTTAAAATAGCTCCAATATGTTTTGGTTTGAAAAAATATAATTATGCCAAGCTAACTTGAGGGGAAATCCTTGCCAGCATCTTTAGAGAGGCTTATCGCCTGATGTTGCTGCTAGAAAGTGGGCACGTATCAAAGTCCCTGACCCAGCTCAGCCCCAGGCTCGTCATCAAAGCAGATGATTGCACAGCCTGCTTCACCTTAGTCAAGGAGCCTCAGAACAGAATGCCTGGCTGGAGCCATCTCCTATTTTGTCTAGTCAACATTCAGCATGACAGATAAGAGAATATTGCTGCATTAACTGGTATTAATCTTTACAGAACTGATTAAAGTTAGAGAAAATAATGCTAAGCTCTATTTCCATGAAGATGTAAAAAGGGCAAAGTAATTGGAACTCCTTGCAAAGCCCAACTCAGAGTTTCTGGAAAGAGGGTAAGGATCTCTTTTTTCTTAATAATGAGGCAAAGGCTTCTCCAAGACCTGGCATAGGAGAGAGAAACATTTAGGGCTGACTGCTGGCATCAGGGAGGAATTGGGTTGTTTGTTTGTTAGCTAGATGTGTAGCAGGGCACGAGAAGGAGGGAAACTGGAATACTATGCAATGGATTGTCTTTCCTTTGAGACTAATTTTAACTTTACATTGCCTCTGTTGATATTGAAAGTCAGGATTCTCTAATTAGATCCCAGTTAAGCAATGCCAAAACAACTCTCCACCTCAGATATTTAAATACAGTAACCATTTAATTCAAATAAATACAATTCCTTGTTTGAAGGAATCAATCCATTAACAAAATTCTAATCATCCACCTTCCTTTGTGTGAGATGGTGAACACACAAACCCTGAGACAAGTGCTGCATACGTAATAATCGATCAGGCCCATTCGCTTCCCACAAGGAGCTCAAAATCTATTGAGGAAAGAGGCAGTGTCATTCAAATATTGCACAATAGTGCAGTGATAAAGGAATGCATGTGTGCTGTGGAAGCACAGAGGAAGATCACGTAACCTAAATTGGAGATGTCAGGGAATACTTCCTAGAGGAGGCAAATCAAGGTAACAGCATAAACAAGGGCCCAGAGGTGACAACCAGCAGGGTAAGTTTAGGGTGAGATTAGAGCAGCTTGATGTACCTAAAGTTCAAAATTTTAGCAGAAAGTGGCAAGTTACATATAGAAATATTTATACATATGTGTATATACATGGGTTAGTATATACACATATGTTTCCTTGCTCTGTTAGCTCAGAGAGCCTAGAAGAATAATGTCCTAGTAGCAAAAAGCATATCCAGCATGCAGATCTTGGTTTCTAATACCATTCTCCAATATAAGGAACGAGGGCTTCTTGGAGAAATGGCTAACTCTAGAACTGGAAAAGGAAACATTTAAGATGAGACTGGAGTATCTTGTAAGCACAAGGAAACAAGGAAGAAAGAAAGGAAGAGATCAAGATGGCAGAATAGGTCATTTCTGACTTCAGTCCCCCTCACAAGAAGACCAAATAGCAACTATCCATAGAAAAGATACCTTTATGAAAATCTCAGAACCCAGAGGTGAGCCTGAAGAACCCCTTTGGCCACAGAAACCAAGAAGGGCTGTATTAGATGGGTAAGAGGAGCAAATTCATTTTGACTGCATTGCCCCTCCCCAGGATGGCACAGTACTGCACCAAGAGGGATCCCCTGGGCCTATGATTTCTCCACTAGGAAAAAGAGAGCCCAAAGTGGACATCCAGCTGCCCAGCATTGCAGGATGCACCCCAGGAGACCCAAATGGCTCTCTCTTCACAGGGATCACTGGGGATCAAATAGAGATGGAGAAGGGGGTGGGGCTTACAGGAACAAGCCCATGGATCTTGATGGACTATGTTCCCACAAGAAGCACCTATGCAGAAATCTCAGCCAGTAGCTTTGCCTATTTGTAGAGCCAAGCCACTGTCTATAATTGGCCAGAGTGCTCATTTGGCACCTTTGCCTGGTTTGGGTCCCAAGCTAACTGTCCGTACCAGCCATAGAGCTCATCCTACAGCTCTGCTCTGGATTGGCAGAGAGCCAATCCCGAAGCTGCATACAACTGCAGAGCATAGCCTCCAGTCCTGCCCAACCAGGAAGCCTGGCCAAACCCCCCAAGCAGCCATAGAGCCCATCCTATAACCCTACTTGGGCAGGAAGGCAAGACAGCAGCCATGCACAACTGCTAAGCAGAGTCTCTGGGCCTTCCTGACCAGGGAGACTGGCTAGAGATGCTGGGTAGCTGCAAAGCTCATCCTACAGCCCCACTTGGGCAGAGAGCCAAGCCAAAAGCCACAATGAACTGCAGATCGTAATCTCTCACTCCACCTGAGCAGGGAGCCCAAACAGTGACCCTTGACAGCCTCAGAGCCCAGCCTACAGGTCCATCCAGCAGCAAAGCTTGCTCAGTTGCTGAGCAAAGCCTATGCCCCCACCTAACCAGGAAGCCTGGAAAGCAGCCCCACCCAACCATGGAACAGAGTCTCCAGCACCACCCAACTTCTAGGTACAACTGGAGGCCCCACCTAACCAGGGAGCTCAGACTGCAAACTCAACCAACAGTGGGGCATAGCTAGCTACCTGCTTGATTGCAGAGCCCAGCCTGAGGACCTGCCCAAATGCAGGGCACAGCATGTGGCCCCACTTGATTGCAGATCACAGACTGAGACCCCATCCAATCACAGAGCCCTGTCTGCAGCCCCATCTGACCATGGTGCCCGCAGAACTACCCTGTCAGGAAACACAGCCTGCAACTCCAGTCAATCAGAGGTGACTGCAGAGTCCAACTAGTTGCCCTGCATGACTGCAGAGCCCAGCCAGCAACCAGGCCCAACCAGGGAAACCAGCAAGCAGCCCCACTTGAAGGCAGAGCCCAGCCAGCAGGCGCATGTGACCTTAGAGCCCAACCAGCAGCCACCACCTGACCTCAGATCACAGGAAGCAGCCTCATCCAACCAGAGACCTTGACAGAAAACCCCACCTTCCTGCAGATGCTGCCAGATGACCCATCCAGAACCTAAGGTAAGCTGACTGGTGAAGTTATTTCCCTACTGAAATGATCCTGTAACATCTGGAAGAAGAGACCACTTCCTCAAATGCACAGATACCAACATAAGGAGACAAGGATCATGAAGAATCAGGTAAACATGACACCATCAAAGGAAACTAATAAAGATCCAATAACTGACCCTAAAGAAGTGGAGATCTATGAATTGTCTGACAAAGAATTCGGAATAATTATCCTAAACTTAAGGAAGTTCAGCAAACTACAAGAACACAAAAGATAACTAAACAAAACTAGGAAAACAATGCCTGAACAAAATGATGATCCACAAAGAAGTAGAAGCCATCAAAAAAAAACACAAAAACACAGAAAATCTAGAGCTGAAGAATAGAAGAATACAATGACTGAACCGAAGAATTCAGTGGACAGCTTCAACAGCAGACTTGACCAAGCAGAAGAAAGAATCAATGGACTCAAAAACAGGTCATCTGAAATTATCCAGTCAGAGGAACAAAAAGAAAAAGAATGAAAAAGAGTGAAGTAAACCCTATGGGACTTATGGGACACCATCAAGAGAAACATGAATTTTGGGAATTCCAGAGAAGAAGAGAGAGAGAGAAAGGGACAGAAAGACTGTTTTTAAAAATAGGGATGTAATGTACAACATGATAAATATAGTTAACACTGCTGCACATTATATACGAAAGTTGTGAAGAGAGTAAATTCTAAGAGTTCTCATCATAAGGAAAAAATTGTTTTCTCTATTTATTTAATGTTGTATTTTTATGAGATGATGGATGTTCACTAAACTTGTGGTAATCATTACATGACATATGTAAGTCAAATCATTATGCTGTACACCTTAAACTCATGCAGTGCTGTATTTCAATTATATCTCAATAAAACTGAAGAAAAAATGTAATGGTTGAAAACATCAAAGATGTGGGGCGAGAAATGGACATCCAAATTCACAAGGCCCAAAGATCCCTAAATAGGTTGCACTCAAAAAGGCTACACCAAAACACATCTTAATTAAATTGTCGCAAGTCAAAGACAAAGAGAAAATTTGAAAGCAGCAAGAAAAAGTGACCAAAAATACAAGGGAGCCCCCATAAGACTATCAGCAGATTTCTCAGCAGAAACCTTAAAGGTCAGGGGAGATTGGGATGATAGATTCAAAATGCTAAAAGAAAAAAAAAAACTATTAGCTAAGAATAAGAAGCTGTCCTTCAGAAATAGAAAGATAAAGACTTTCTCAAACAAAGAAAAGCCAAGGGAATTTCCCATCACCACTAGATCTGCCTTACAAGAAATGCTAAAGGGAGTTCTTCAAGAAGAAATGAAAGGATGCTAATTAACAAGGTAAAAAATATGGATATGTAAAATTCATGATAAAGGTAAATATATAGTCAAATTCAAGTTCTCTAATGTAACAATGGTGGTATATAAATCACTTTCAAATCTAGCTTAAAAGTTAAAAAACAAGTTTCTGTTTGCAGATAACATGATCTGACATTTAGAAAATCCTAAAGACACCACCAACAACAAAATTTGAACTAATCAATGAATTCAGGATACAAATCAACATACAGAAGTCAGTTGCATTTCTATACACTAACAATGAAATATCTGAAAAAAGAAATAAAGAAAGCAATCCCTTTCAGAATAGCATCAAAAATAGTAAAAAACTTAGCAATAAATTTAACCAAGGAGGTGAAAGACCTGTACACTGAAAACTATAAGACATTGTTGGAAGAAACTGAAGACACAAATAATAGATATCTTGTGTTCATGGATGGGAAGAATTAATATTGTCAAAATGTACATATCACCCAAGCCATCTATAAATTCAATGCAGTTTCTATCAAAATTCTGAGAGCATTTTTCACAGAAATGGAAAATATTTGTATGGAGCCATAAAAGATTGAGAATACCCAATGCAATCCTGAGAAAGAACAAAGATGGAGGAATCACGCTTCCTGATTTCAAACTGTATTACCAAGCTATTGTAATTAAAACAGCATGGTACTGTCATAAAAATAGACACACAGACCAATGGAACAGAATAGACAGTACAGAAATAAACCCACACATGCATAGTCAATTTTTGACAAGGGAGCCAAGAATACTTAATGGAAAAAAGATAGTCTCTTCAATAAAGAGTGTTGGAAAAACTGGATATTCACATGCAAAAGAATGAAATTGGACCCCTAACTTACACTATTCACAAAAATCAACTCAAAAATGAGTTAAAGACTTAAATGTCATACCTAACACCATAAAACTCTTAGAAGAAAACATAGGGGAAAAGCTCCTTGACATTGGTCTTGGAAATGATTTTTTGAATAGGACAACAAAAGCATAAGCAACAAAATAAAATACAAAGAAGTGGGACAACATAAAACTGAAACTCTTCTGTACAGCAAAAGAAACAAACAAAAAAGCGAAGACACAACCTACAGAATAGGATAAAATATTTGCAAATCATTTATCTGATGAGTTTAATATCCAAAATACATAAGGAATACATACAACTCAATAGCAAAGAACCTAATTATCTAATTTTTAAAATGGGCATGAACCTGAATAGACATTTTTCCAAAGAAGACATACAAATCACCAACAGTACATGAAACAGTGCTCAACATCACTAATATTCAGGGAAATGCAAATCAAAACCATAATGATATAACTTTCAGTTATAAGATAAATAAGTACTAGGGACGTAATGTACAACATATTAAAGATAATGAACACTGCTGTATGTTATACATTAATGTTGGTGAGAGAGTAATTCCTAAGAGTTCTCATCATGAGGAAAAAAACTTTTTTCTGTTTCTTTAATGTATCTATATGAGATGATGGATGGTCACTAAACTTCCTGTGGTAATCATTTCATTATTATGTAAATCAAATCATTACATTATCATTACATTGTACTCTTTCAACTTATACAGTGCTGTGTGTTAACTATACCTCAATAAAACTGGAAGGAGAAAATAAAATACCAAAAAAAAAAACACCCTTAATGATATATCATCTCACACCTGTTAGAATGGCTAATATCAAAATAACAAGAGATAAAAAGTGTTGGCAAGGATGTGGAGAAAAGAGAACCCTGTGCACTATTGGTTGAAAATTAAAATGGTATAGCCACTATGGAAAACAGTATGAAAGTTCTTCAGAAAATTAAAACTAGAACTTCCATATGATTCATCAATTCTACTTCTAGGTATATATTCAAAAAAATGAAATCACCACCTCAAAGAGATATCTGCACCCCCATGTTCATTGCAGCATTATTCCCAATATCCAAGACATGGAAGCGAACTAAGTACCTGCAAAGAAATGAATGGATAAAGAAAATGTGGTATATTCCACAATGGAATATTATTCAGCCATAAAAAAGGAAATCTTGCCATTTATGAAAACATATGGGCATTATATTGATACTAAGTGAAATAAGTCAGACAGTCAAAAACAAATACTGTATGATCTCACTTGTATGTAGGCTCTAAAATAGTTGAACTCATAACAACAGAGAGTAGATTGGTAGTTCCCAGGGGCTGTGGGGTGGGGGAAATGGAAAGATTTTGGTCAAAAGGTACAAACTTCCTGTTTTAAGATGATTAAGTTCTTGGGATCTAATGTGCAGCATGGTGACTACAGTTAAGAATACTGTATTGTATACCTGAAGGTTACTGAGACTGATCTAAAATGTTCTTACCATAAAAAAAAAAAAAGTAATTGTGTGAGGTGATAGAGGTGTTAACTAGCCTTATTGTGGTAACCATTTTACAATACATACCTATATTAAAGGAAGGGAGGAAGGAAGGGAGGGAGGAAGGAAGGAAGGAAAAGGATATGTTAAAGGTATGCAAACAACAATAGAAAATGCTCCCAATGGCCAAAGCTGGAATACTTAGAGCAACAAAATAAAGTATGTTGAATTATATGCTCAAGAACAAAAAATAGTCAGTGAGTCCATGTTGCTATAAATCAATGAATAAATAATTAAATGGAGAAGAAGAAATAAACATCCAAGGCAGAAAATTCCAAATAATTTATGCAGATACTCCACCCTCAATGAGGTAGAGCATAAATCCCTATTCCTTGAGTATGAGCTGTGCATTATGACTTCCTTTCAAGTACAGTATGGAAAGGGAAAATAAAGAGTAACTTTACAGTGGAGAAACCTGACAAACACTCCCTTAGCGAGATTTAAGGTCATCGTCAACAGTGATAAGTCATATTAATAGTATATACCTTTGGTATGATTTGATAAGAATGGCACTGTACCTCTGCAGTCTTCCTCCCAGAAACCCATAACCCCACTCTTATTTTTTTCATCCATTCAGCCACTCTATGGCTTTTGGTTGATTAATTCATTGTTTACATTTAAAGTAATTATTGAGGAAGAGCTTCAAGATGGCGGAAGAGTAAGACGCGGAGATCACCTTCCTCCCCACAAATACATCAGAAATACATCTACATGTGGAACAACTCCTACAGAACACCTACTGAACGCTGGCAGAAGACGTCAGACCTCCCAAAAGGCAAGAAACTCCCCACGTACCTGGGTAGGGCCAAAAAAAAAAAAAGAAAAATCAAAGACAAAAGAATAGGGACGGGGCCTGCACCAGTGGGAGGGAGCTGTGAAGGAGGAAAGGTTTCCACACACTAGGAAGCCCCTTCGCGGGCGGAGACTGCGGGTGGCAGAGGGGGGAAGCTTCAGAGCCACGGAGGAGAGTGCAGCCACAGGGGTGCGGAGGGCAAAGCGGAGAGATTCCCGCACAGAGGAGCGGTACCGACCAGCACCCACCAGCCCGAGAGGCTTGTCTGCTCACCCGCCGGGGCGGGCGGGGCTGGGAGCTGAGGCTCGGGCTTCGGAGGTCGGATCCCAGGGAGAGGACTGGGGTTGGCGGCGTGAACACAGCCTGAAGGGGCTAGTGCGCCACGGCTAGCCGGGAGGGAGTCTGGGAAAAGGTCTGGAGCTGCCGAAGAGGCAAGAGACATTTTTTTGCCTCTTTGTTTCCTGGTGCGCGAGGAGAGGGGATTAACAGCGCCGCTTAAAGGGGCTCCAGAGACGGGCGTGAGCCGCGGCTATCAGCGCGGGCCCCAGAGACAGGCATGAGACGCTAAGGCTGCTGCTGCCACCACCAAGAAGCCTGTGTGCGAGCACACGTCACTCTCCACACCTCCTTCCCGGGAGCCGGTGCAGCCCGCCACTGCCAGGGTCCCGTGAGCCAGGGACAACTTCCCCGGGAGAACGCACAGCGCACCTCAGCCTGGTGCAATGTCACGCCGGCCTCTGCCGCCGCAGGCTCGCCTCGCCTCCTCCGTACCCCTCCCTCCCCCCGGCCTGAGTGAGCCAGAGCCCCCGAAGCAGCTGCTCCTTTAACCCCGTCCTGTGTGAGCGAAGAACAGACGCCCTCAGGCGACCTACACACAGAGGTGGGTCCAAATCCAAAGCTGAACCCCGGGAGCTGTGCGAACAAAGAAGAGAAAGGGAAATCTCTCCCAGCAGCCTCAGAAGCAGCGGATTAAAGCTCTGCAATCAACTTGATGGACCCTGCATCTGTGGAATACCTGAATAGACAACAAATCATCCCAAATTGAGGAGGTGGATTTTGTGAGCAACTGCAGACTTGGGGTTTCCTTTCTGCATCTAACTTGTTTCTGGTTTTATGTTTGTCTTAGTTTAGTATTTAGAGCTTATTATCATTTGGTAGATTTGTTTATTGATTTGGTTACTCACTTCCATTTTTTTAATACATACATTTGTTTTCCTTTTTCTCTTATTGTGAGTGTGTATGTGTATGCTTCTCTGTGTTATTTGCTTCCAGATTGCTGTTTAAACACTCAGTGGAGGGGGAAGGGTAAGCTGGGACGAAGTGAGAGAGTAGCATGGACGTATATACACTACCAAATGTAAAACAGATAGCTAGTGGGAAGCAGCCGCATAGCACAGGGAGATCAGCTCGGTGCTTTGTGACCAGCTAGAAAGGTGGGATAGGGAGGGTGGGAGGGAGGGAGACGCAAGAGGGAAGAGATATGGGGCCATATGTATATGTATAACTGATTCACTTTGTTATAAAGCAGAAACTAATACACCATTGTAAAGCAATTATACTCCAATAAAGATGTTTAAAAAAATAAAGTAATTATTGATAAGGGAAAATCTATGTTCACTTGGTTGTTATCTGTCTTATAGTTCTTTTGTCCCTCTTTTCCTCTCTTGCTGTCTTCAACTTTCATTAATTTTTTGTATTGATATTCTTTGATTCTTTTTTTCTTTTGTGCAACTTCTATAGGTGTTTTTCTGTGGTTACCATGGGGCTTACATAAAATATATTAATAACAGTTTATTTTAAGCTGAAAACACCTTAATTTCAATCATATACAGAAACTCTACACTTTTACGCTCTCTCCACACTTTATGTTATCAGTATTACAATTTACAGCTATTTACATTGTGTATCTATTAACATATTTTATAGTTAGTGTTGTTTTAATAGTTTTGCCTTTTAACTTTTATACTAGAATTACAAGTGACTTACCCACCACTGTTATAGCAATACAGTATTCTGTATTTGTTTATATATTTAACTTTACAAATAAGTTTTATATTTTCACATGCTATCATGTAGCATCATTTCATTTCAATTTGAACTCCCTTTAGCATTTTTTTGTAAGGCAGATCTACTGGTAATCAACTCCCTCAGCTTTTGTCTGTCTGAGAAAGGCTTCCTCCCTCTTTCTTTTTTGAATAACTGTTTTCCTGGGTATAGTATTCTTGGTTGGTATGCTTTTCTTTTTTCTCTCAGAATTTTGTATATATCTTCCCACTCCTATCTGGCCTGCAAGACTTCTGATGAGAAATCCACTGATAGACTTGTAAGAGTTCCCTTGTTCATGACAAGTCACTTTTCTCTTACTGCTTTAAAAATTCTCTTTGTATTTTTGGCAATTTGATTATGTGTCTCAATGTGGTTTTCTTTGGATTCATCTTAGTTAAAAGTTTTTGGACTTCCTGGATCTGAGTCTTCATTTCTTTCTCCAGATTTGGGAAGATTTCAGCCATTATTGCTTTAAATAAACTTTTTGATCCTTTCTCTCTTCTCCTCCTCAGAGTCCCATAATGCATATATTGGCCCAATTGATGGTGACCCATAATTCCTTAAACTTTCTTCATTCTCTTTTCTTTTTGCTGCTCTGTATGGATAACATCAAATTACCTGTCTTCAAGTTTGCTAATTCTTTCTTCTGCTTGATCTACTCTGCTGTTGAACTCCTTTAGTGAATTTTTAAGTTTAGTTATTGTACTCTTCAGGTCCAAGATTTGTGTTTGGTTCTTTTTAAACTTTCTCTTTGTTGAAATTATCATTTTGTATATACATTGCTCTTCTTAATTGAGCATTTTTAGGACTTATTTTGAACTCTCTGTCAGGTAATTTATATAACTCTGTTTCATTAGGGTCAGTTTCTGGAGTGTTACCTAGTTTCTTTGTTTGGATCACCTCCACCTTTTCCTTGACTCTCTGTGTTGATATCTACACATTAGAAAAAACCACCACTTCTCTCAGTCTTCATGGATTGGCCACATACAGAAGAAAGCCTTTACCAATCAGCCTGGTCAGATATTCTGTGAGTCCCTCAGAACTTTGTGCTAGTCCAAACCAAACCACCATCTTTGTTCTTAGTATTCCCCCACCTCCAGGCATCTAGAGTACGCCAGGTCTGTCCCATCAGTGCTCCAAGACAGTGAGACAAAAGCCAGTCCCCTGGGTAGCACTCAGAGGAGCTGGAACTTTGAATGTGCACTCTAACTCTTTCCCTCCTCATTGAGAAGCTGGTAACAGGGGTTTTTCTCTCACTTGCTCTGTACTGGACAGGGTAGAAGGGCTGTGGCAAGTACTTGCATGCTAGTTCAAAGCAGCCTTTGTTGTCAGTGACTGCTGGGCATCTAGAATACACTAGATCCTGTCATTGCTCTGAGACAGGTGAGACAGAAGCCAGTCACTCAGGCATCCACCAGGAAAGTTGTAATGACTGATGTGCAGGGCAACTTTTTCCCTCCCCAGGGAGAAGCTGGGAGCTGTGGGGTTTTTCCCACGTGCTCAGTGCTAATTGGGGTGGGGGAGAACTGTGCTGAGTTCCTGCATGCTAATTCAAAAGGTTGTCTCTGTTATCTGTTGTTCCCAGTGGTCTTGCATATGCCAGGTCCCTGAGCACTCTGAGAAAGGTGAAATAGAAGCCAGTCCTTCAGGAAGCACCTGGAAAAACTGAAATGTTAGATATGCTGTGCAACTCTTTCCAACGCATGGGAGAAGCCGGGAAATGTTTTTTTCCACCTGCTCACTCTGCACTGAGCCGGGGCAGGAGCTGTGGTGAGGGCCCACACCCTAGTCCAAAATGCTACCATTGTTTGCTGTAACCTCCTGGGGTCTAATATATGCTGAGTCCAGTCAGCACTTCAAGACAGTAGAAACAGGAGTCAGTCTCTTAGGCAGCACCTGGAAAAGTTAGAATGTTAGCTGTGTGGACCAACTCTTTCTCTCCCCAGAGAGAAACAGGAGTTTTTTGCCTACTTGCTCTGTGTTGCACTGGGTGAGGAGCTGTGGCAAGTGCCCACACAACAGTTCAAACCACTGCCTTTCTTCTCTGTAGCCCCCAGGGGTTTCGTGAACATCAAGCCCTGTCAGTGTCCCAAGACATGTGAGAGAGAAGCCAGTCCCTAGGGCAGCACCTAGAAAAGTTGGAACATTTGATACATAGTCTAGCTCTTTCCCTCCCCAGGAAGAAGCTGGGAGCTGAGGGTGTCCTCCCAATCCTATGTTGCTGTACCTGGTGTGAGGACTGTTGTGAGCAGGTGTCTCAAATTTTCCTACCAGTTTTGATGTGGCTGGCTTTTCACTTGCCTGAAGTGCAGGAGCCTCTCAACTAGTTTCTAGATTTCTCACAAAGGGAATTGATCCATCTATTGCTGTTGAATCAGTAGACCCACGGAGAGGAGGGTCCAGGGCTTCCTATTCTGCCATCTTGCTGACCTTCTGTAAGTTTATCTTGATCCTGTGACTTGTTGAACTCAGTTTTTACTTCTAGGAAATTTTATGTAGAGTCCTTGAAATTTTCTGTGTAGATCATCACATCAACTACAAACAAGGATAGTTTATTTTTCTTTTCCAATCTGTATGCCATATATTTTCTGTTCTGGCATTACTGAGTTGGATGGGTCTTCCAGTACTATGTTGAGTAAGAGTGTTGAAAGCAGACATCCTTGTCTTATTCCCATCTTTGGGAGAAAGCAGTCTCCCTTTCATTATTAAGTCTGATATTAGCTAGAGATTTGCAGATGTTCTTTATCAAGTTAAAGAAGTTGCCCCTTATTCTTTATTTGTTGAGAGTTTTTATCATAAATGGGTTGAATTCTGTGAAATGCTTTTTTATATCAACTTATATGATCTTGTGATTTTTCTTCTTTGGCCTGTTGAAGTAATGGATTACATTAATTGATTTTTGGATGTTGAACCATTTTTGAATCCCTGGGATAAAATCTACTTGGTTAAGGTGTTTAATTCTTTTTATATATTGCTGGATTCTATTTCACAATGCCCTGTTAAGAATTTTTGCATCTATATTCAGGAGGGATAACAGTCTGTATTTTTCTTTATCTTTTTGTTTTTGGTCTGATTTTGATATAGAGTACTACTAGCGTCATATAATGATTTGAGAAGTGTTTCCTTCCATTTCTGGAAGAGATTGTGAGGAATTGCTATTGATTTTTCTTATATGCAAAGTAGAATTCTCAAGTGAAACCATCTGACTCTGGAGATTTTGTGTGTGCACTTTAAATTATGAATTCAATCTCCTTAATAATTATAAGACTATTCACGTTATCTATTTCATGTTGGGTAAAAGTTGTGATAGTTTGTGTTTTTTGAGGACTTGGTCCATTTCATCTTGTCAAATGTATGCATTTGTAATTGTATCATTCTGAATTATCTTTTTGATGTCTGCAGGTTTTATAGTGATGTCCCCCCTTTCATTCCTGATTCTAACTTTTTTGTCTTCTCTCTCTTTTTTTTTTTTTTCTTGGTCAGTCGTGCAAAAGATTCATCAATTTTATTGACCTTGTCAAAGAACCAGCTGTTTGCTTCATTGATTTTATCATTTTTCTGTTTTTCAATTTCATTTACTTCTGCCCTTATCTTCATTATTCCCTTCCATCAGGTTTTTTTGGATTGATTTTACTCTTTTAGGATTCTCAAGGTGAGGGATTTCCCTGGTGGTCCAGTGGTTAAGATTCCACACTTCCACTGCAGGGGGCACAGGTTCGATCCCTGGTGGGGGAACTAAGATCCCACGTGTCACACAGCATGGCCTAAATTAAAAACAAATAAAAAATAAAACAAATAAGATTCTCAAGGTGAGAACTTAAATGATTGGTTTGAGACTTTTCTTCTTTTCTAATGTGTACATTTAGTGCTATAAATTTCTCTCTCAGCACTGCTTTAACTTTGTCCCATAAATTTTGATATATTACATTTCCATTTTCATTCAGTTCAATGCATTTTTTATTTCCCTTGAGATGTCCTCTTTGACCCATAGATTATTTAGAAATATGTTGTTTAGTTTCCAAGTGTTTGGAGATTTTCCTGTTGTCTTTCTGGTATTGATTTCTAGTTTGATTCTCTTGTGGTTAGAGAACACACACTATGATTTGATACAGAAATTATTTATTTCAGGTTTGTTTTGTGGCCCAGGATAAGTCAATCATGGTATAATGTTCCATGGGCACATGAAAAGAATGTGTCTTCTGCTTTTGTTGGGCGGAGTGTTCTGCAAATACTGATGAAATACTGTTGGTTGATGGTATTGTTGAGTTCTTCAGTACCCTTGCTGATTTTCTGTCTGGTTTTTCTATCAATTGTTGACAGACAGGTGTTGAAGTCTCTAACTGTAACTGTGTATTTGCCTACTTTTTGTTTCAGTCCCAGTTTTTTAAAGATTGTAATTTTTGGAGTAATCTTAGGTTTACAGCAAAATTGAATTAAAGGTACAGAGATTTCCCATATATTCCTGTCCCTATACATGTATAGTCGTCCCCATTATCAACATCCCCCATCAGAATGGTACATTTGTTATAACTGATGAACCTACAGTGACACATCATCATCACCCAAAGTCCATAGTTTACATTAGTATTCACTCTTGGCATTATACATTCTATGGGTTTGGACAAACGTGTAATGACATGCTTCCACCATCACAGTATCATACAAAGCAGTTCCACTGTGCTAAGAATCCTCTGTGCTCCATCTTTTCATCCATCCCCCCCTGTTAATCTCTGGCAACCACTGATCTTTTTACTGTTTCCTTTTTCAGATTGTCATATGGCTGGAATCATACAGTATGTAGCCTATGTGGCCTTTTCAGACTGGTTTCCTTACTTAGTAATAGGCATTTAAGTTTCCTCCATGTTTTTTCATAGCTTGATAACTCATTTTTTTAAGCAGTGAATAATATTCCATTGTCTGGGTGCACCACAGTTTATTTATCCATTCACCTACTGAAGGGCATCTTGGTTGCTCCCAACTTTTGGCAATTATGAATAAAGCTGCTATAAACATCCACGTACAGATTTTTGTGTGGATGTAAGTTTTCAGTTCCTATGGTTACATATCAAGTGTGCAATTGCTGGATTGTATCATAAGAGTACATTAGTTTTGTAAGTATTGGGTTGTCCAAAAAGTTCATTTGGGTTTTCCATAAGATGCGACAAAAAATCCCGAACGAACTTTTTGGCCAGCCCAGTAATTGCCAAACTGCCTTCTAAAGTGGCAGTATCATGCTGTATTCCCACCAATAATGAAATGAGAGTTCCTGTTTGTCTACATCCTTGCCAGCATTTAATATTGTCTGTCAGTCTATCAGTTTTTGATCCATATATGCTGTAGCTCTACTGTTTGGTGAATACACATTTGCTATGTCTTCTTGCTAGACTGATGCTTTTCTCATTATGCAATGACCCTCTTTATCCTTAGAAATTTTGCTTAGAAATCTACTTTATAAAATATTAATATATTCACTCTTGCTTTTTAAAAATTCACATTTGCATCATATATCTTTGTCTATCCTTTTGCTTTCAACCTACTTACATTATTGAATTTGAAGTGAGTTTCATATAAACAGTATATCGTTGGGTTGTATTTTTTTAATCCACTCTACCAATCTTTGTCTTTTAATTGATTTATTTAGATCATTTACATTTAATGTAACTATTGATACATTAAGGCTTAAGTCTGCCATACTATTTTCGGTTTTCTGTTTATTCTCTCGGTTTTTCTTTTCTCTGTTTTTCCCCCTGCATTCCAATGGGTTACTTGAGCATGTTTTAGAATTCCATTTTGATTTATTTTGAGTTTTTGAGTGTATCTATTTATATAGATTTTTAAGTGATTGCTCTAGGTATTATGTTTTATATACATAACTTATCACAGTCTACTGGTATCATCATTTTACTAGTTCAAACAAAGTACAGAAAACTTACTTCCCATTATGTCACTTCATCCTCCCCCAGTTATAATAGGGTTATCTTAAATATTCCTTCTACATACATTGACAACCATACTAGACAGTGTTATAATTTTTGCTTCAACCATCAAATAAATATAATTTAGAAAACTCAAGATAAAGAAAATGTATTTTATTTACCTATATTTTTACTCTTCTGTTGTTTTTTCTTCCTTCCTAACATTCCAAGATACTTTCTTTCATCACTTCTTTTCTGTTTAGAAAACTTTCTTTAGCCATTCTTTTAGAGGATATGCTGGCAACAAATGTTCTTAGTTTTCTTTCATCTGAAAATGTCTTGATTTTCCCTTCATTCATGAAGGATAATTTTTCTCAGTGTAAATCCTTGATCGACAGTATTTTTCTTTCAGCACTTGAAAAATGCTATGTGCTACATCCTTTTGTCCTCCAGAGTTTCTGATAAGAAATCCACTGTTATTAAAGTTGCTTTTCCTTATAGTGAAGGTACTTTTTCTCTCTCACTGCTTTCAAGATACTTTGTCTTTAGTTTCCAGAAATTTGACTATAATGTACCTTGGTGTCAATTTCATTGAGCTTATCTTGTTTGAGATTTACTCAGCATCTTGAACCTGTCATTTTATTTTTAAATCTGTAATTATGATTTTGGTCAACACAAGTATGTGCGTGTGTATGTGCGTGAGAGAGAGAGATTGAGAAAGAGAGAGAAAGGGGGGTGGCTCTCTTCTTCTTATAAGGGGACTAATCCCATTGTGAGGGTCCCACCCTCAAGACCTCATCTAATCCTAATTACCTCCCGAAGACTCAATGCCAAATACCATCACATTGGAGGTTAGGGCTTCAACATATTTAGTAGTGACACAAATTCAACAATTTAGAAGAGATGCAAATATTCAGTCCATAACAGGACCCACCGGTCTCTCAGTTAGGATCTGTCACACCTGCCTACCATTAAAATAACCTAGGAAGCTTTTTTAAAATTCTGAGACCCCAGGTCAATTAAATCAAATTTTCTAGGGGAGAGGACAAGTCCCATTTGACTAATCTGTAAAATGGGCACAAGGATGGTATCTACCTCATTAGGATTATGATGAGGATCAATGAGATAATGTATATAAATCACCTGTCACTTACTGGGTGCTTAATGAATGACAGCTTGTTCTCAAAGTTCCCCACGTGATTCAAATATTCAGTCGGGACTGAGTACAACTAACGAATTGATGGGCATTTCAGGCAGAATAGGCAAGGAGAAATAGAGCTCAGTAGATACAAGAGGGTGAGGTTAAACCTCACCTTAAAGACAAGGTTTGGGGGGGGGCCTTAGCCCTTGACTCTGCTATGAAAAAGGCTGGTTGAGAACATGCGTATTCCCATTCTGATCATCTCATATTTGTGTGAGCTCATAAGGATCTTGCACCTTCCTTTATGCAAGGGCACACAGCTGACAAATGGGAGAGCTGGGACTTTTAGAGGCTGTGTCTTGAAAATCAAGTTTCTTCCCACTTCCCACCACTACACTCTAAGTTGTTCCATGGTCATTACTACATTTCACTACATGAAGAATCTCCCTTGAGGACTTTGGTCAACAGATCTGTCAGTCTACTTTCTATAATGTTGCTTAGGGCTGACAGACAAGAGGTAATGGCTAACTATGTTTTGTACTTCACAAGACTCAGACACAAGACCCATATGTGATGGGCTAGGTGAAAACAGTCATCTTTGCAAATAATATGAATCACATAATTTTGTTCTACAGAGGGAAACTTCTAGAGATGGAGCAGTGGAGAATAAAGAACAAAAAGCACAGGCTTTGGAGTCATGCAGAGTGGATAGGATAGATATGAAGTGCCTAGCTCATCATAGGTCTTCAATAAATGGAAACTGTTGTCATTATGAATGTCTGATGATGCTTAGACACAATTGTCCAAGTAAAGGGATGGCTTCAGAAGCCTGAGTAGGATAGGGGGTAGAGGGGGAGGCTAAGGAAGGCTAAGACACTCCTGGTTTCCAATCCCAGCTTCTACCACTTACTCACTAAGATCTCAGACAGAAAGCCACTTAGCCTCCCCAAGCCCCAACTGGTTCATCTGCAAAATGGGCACAGTAATGGTACCTACCTCATTAGGGTTGTGGTAAAAATCAAATGAGATAATGTATGTAAATCACCTGCCATATACTGGATGCTCAATAAATGATAGTTACTTTGATTACCCTTTCAAGGTGACGTAATTTCCAGCCAAAGCATTAATATCAGTGATTCCCTTTATTTGATGAATCAATCTGCATCTGATTAACTCTTTGTAAGTATCTCTTGGGGTAGAATTGTAATGTGTCCTTCACATTCTCTCATGAGGAAGATCTGGCTGGGATTCTGTGCCGAGGAAATTAATGGCCTCTGCGAATCTATTTGCATTAGTACTTGTGCTATCACAATGACATTAAAGAATGCATCCTAATCTGGTCCTGATCGCACAGAAACAGAGCTGCAGGGATGAAAACGTACTCAAGGCCTGGAGATTGGTTGCTCCAAGACTTCTCCCGCAGAAGCCTGCCTTGTCTTGCTGAGATAGGCTGGAAAAATTCTGGCAACAAAGTGGCCATGAAGGAAGAGCACCTAAGGAAAGACTTCCAGTTTCTGAATGATAGAAATTCTGCCCGGGGACAGGAGATAAAAATCCAGCTTCCCAATGCCGGCTGCACACTTTGACTCCAGCCTCTCATCCTGGGACCATGATCTTCCTTGGCTGAGGGATGCTCTGTGCCCCTCAGGAGGGACTTGACCTTCTCACGGTCTGCAAGACAGAGTAACCCACATCCAGCTGGCCTGGTCCAAACATGCGGTGCTTGGGACCTTGGATGTATCCCCAGTTAACTCTTCACTGTCTCTATAAAGGGCAAAGGTGCACCTCTACAAATATCAGGTCTAGCTTCAACCTCCAGTAGCCCAAAGGTATACACACCAATCAAAGTCTGATGACACTGTAGTTGAGAGTCCCAAGCTGCACTTAAACAGACTCATTCTGTCACTTCCTGGCTGTGTAACCTTTGGTAAGTTTCTCAACTTCTCTGTGCCTAAGTCTCTTCATTTGTAAAATGGAAGGAATAAGTGTTTCCTAGTAGTTCTAAGGTTTAAATGAGAGAGTGCTTAGTTAAAGCTGGATGCCACGGAAGCTCTTAGCAACTGGTAGCTATCATGTTGATTACTAGCCCACACTGCACTAAGGTAAGATGGATAAAGTCAAAGCATTTTCCTATGCAGGGCTCTGGCTTAGAAGTTGAGTGTACTCAAGTATTTTCAGTGTTCAAAATATTTCACAATTTGAGCCAACAAATAGCTGATAACAAATTGAAGGGTCATCCTAAATTTGTTTTTTACCAAAGTGAATGCTGAAATGTTGGAGAAAGTGTACTCATATATTGCTGGTGGAAAAATAAATCCTTACAACTCCTCTGGAGAGGCATCTGGTATTATCTACTAAAATTAAAAATACAGATACACTTCAACCCAGCAATGCCACTCTTGGGAATCTAGTCCACAGAAATAAAAGCACTGGAAATGGACGGAATGTTTGTGAATTGCATATCCAAACCATGGCCTTTTATACTAACATTTAACAGAACCAGGTGGTTTCCATGGTGTATTGTTAAGTGAGAAAAGCAAGATGTGGTAGCATATATACTAGCCTGCCACTGCTGTAAAGTAAAATGTCTGAAACATCCCTTATCTCTGTGAAACGTAAATTCTACATAATTATGCAAGCATGGAGGGAGGCATGGAAAGGTATGTACTGGGTTATTCAAATCTGTTACCTTTGTGGGAGTGCTATGGAGTGTAAGGAAAAAAGACTGCACATTTTTCAAATAAAGGTGTCCACAGTGAAAACTTGTATTCTGTACTCCCATTTAGGTAAAATTGTGTGCGTGCACACACACACACAAACACACACAAAGAAGTGAGATAGGATGGTCAGTACAATGTTTACTGGTGTATATCTCAAGTGGAGTGAAAAGTAGAAAACCATTTATTTGTTTACTTATTTATTATGCATTTATTTTGCACCAGTGGAACCTGAAAACTTCCCTCAGGGGAAATGTTCGCTTAAGAACGAGTGGCAGAAGGAAGAGAACCGGGTCTGTGGCAGCAGGATTGACTGGCGGGGAGGGAGATACACTCTTCACTGTTTCCCCGTTATTCCTTTTGAATCTTGTGCCATATGCACATATTATATTCAAAAGAAGAAATAAAAATTCAGTGTTGTATCTCAAGACCTACAAGCTCTCTCGGAAGCCAGTGAGTAACTAGGCGTCTCCTCGGTAGGCACACAGCCAGCCTTCCCTCGGCCCCTCTAGCACGTGTGCCCCGCTTTCCCATTTCAGGTCCAGGGTTCGCGCAGCCCCCTCTGCCCAGAAAACCCTCACACACACCCTCTTGATGTTGGCTCAGTCATCTCCTCACCCCTGCGTCTAGCTTAGGCGCCCTGCTCGATCTCCCTCCCACTTAGACATTGTGCCTGTATTTGTTGAATAAAGGCAGTGTACGCACAATGTTTGACACCCACGTGTGTGCAGTTTCACCTGTGATGGTGTTGTCTCTTGCCTTCTGGAGAATGTAGGCAAGCTCAGTTCTAATTTGTTCCGCCAGAACCACAGAAAAGCCCAGAAGCTGCATTAGCAACCGTTGTCATCCAAGCCCACCTTTAGCAAATATTTAATGACCATCTACCAGGTAGGTCCCAAGTACTGTGCTGAGCCTGGGAGAAACAAAAGTGAGCAGAAATTGAAGTGGTCCCTGTGTAGCTCACAGTGTAGTAGGGGAGACAGGCGTTACACTAGTTCACAAACGAATAAGCAAAATAATTACAGGTTGTGCAACTGCAAAGAAGAAAGAGCGCAGGGAGCGATCAGAGCAATATATTGAAATAATGTGTCTTGCTCCTACCTGGGCTATATTTTTCAATGTAGATAGATGTAGTTATGATCGATTCATTTAAAGTGCTGTTGAATTCATGTATTTTTTCTCAATCACCAAATTCTAAGAGCACAGCTATTACCAATGTGGCAGTTAGGAGGATGGAATGGGACAAGATACCTCATGAAATTGCAAACATTAGGAAAGGGTTTTCACACATGTCCATACTTTGAGAGAAACCTTGGGCTTTCTAAGTGAATATTGCATTGCTGTGCCACAAACCCAAAATGTTTTTGGAAGGGATTTTTGACCCATTTTTAAAAATTTTTTTATCAAGGGTTTCTCAAGATTAGCTGTTTGATTTACTCAATAAAAATGGTCATTATTTTAAAAGGGGTCTTCAAAATATCATGATATCATTTATATGTGGAATCTAAAATATGATACAAATAACTTATTTACAAAACAGAAACAAACTCACAGACATAGAAAACAAACTTATGGTTACCGAAGGGGAAAGGAGAGGGGGATAAATTAGGAGTTTGGGATTAGCAGATACAAAGTGCTATATATAAAATAGAAAAACAACAAGGTCCTACTGTATAGCACAGGGAACTATATTAAATATCCTGTAATAAACCATAATGGAAAAGAATACAGAAAAGAATGTACATGTGTATAACTGAATCACTTTGCTGTACAGCAGAAACTAACACAAATGTTGTAAATCAACTCTACTTCAATAAATTTTTTAAATTTTAAAATAAAAAAGTAAAAAGTGGTCTTCATACTCAGAAGAATTATGAATGGCCAGTCTAATAAAGCTCTGAAGTCGTAATGCATTCCCCCCCCCTCATTCTCACATACACACACACACACACACACACACACACACAGAGGCACACACACAGGTGAGCATCTGACAAGTATTAGCAAGCAGCAACATGCCTATGACAGAGAAGGGTTGCAAACTTACCACCCCTGCTCCCATCTCTCATTTCCCAAAGCTAGCTAGGAGCAAGGTGAAGGGAAGACCACCACCCCTGCACGCACACTGCTGTGGGCTAGTACCTGGTCCAGTTTGCAGAAGTGCCCTGCTATATGGGGTGGGAGGCTGTCCCCACTGTTTAGCCTAGGGAATGGGGAGCCTAGGACCAACAGCTGTGTGCTTGGCCCCATGATGACTCTGCGGGGGATTCAGAAGGAAAGCAAAATTCAGTCTGTGCCCTCAGAGAGCCTGCAACCGAGCTGCGAGTCATGACTTGCTTATAGGAGAAATACAGGACTGGATTATCTCATTTATCTGGACTTGGAGTGGAGGCAGAACTTCCACATAAATTAACTGTCCAATTAACTGATATTTTCAGTTAAGTGTTCATCCTGTTTGTTCAGATCATTCTCACTGGAAAGCCTTCTACATGTATTACAAATTTGTTTTATTCAGTGGAACATTCTGGGCATAATTTAACCTTTTCCTGATGACTCAGGGTCATCAATATGAATATCTTTCATTGTACCTCGTCTGCTTTTGCATTATTCTGAATTCTCTTTCTTTGCACATCTGGCTGTCAGCTGTCACTGCTCACCCACAGTTAATGAGCCTGTCTCTTCCAACCCTCTCAGCTCTCGACTAATCACTGATAATAACAGCAAAAACTGCATTGATCCCCTGCTACATGCCAGGCCCTGTGAGAAGTGCTTTGAATGGATTAATTAATTAAATCCTCAGAGCACCCCTTGAGGCAGGTACAATTATTATCCCCAAACTACAGATGGGGTAACCAAGGCCCAGAAGGGTCAAGTTATCTGCTGAAGGTTACATGGCAAGCCTGTAGCAGAACCAGGATTTGGACACTGACCTGCTGGTCTCAAGATTCCAAGGTCTTTCCCACCACATCACTACTGCCTTTCAAACCTTTTTGATAGTGAGACGCAATCAGAAATATATTTTTATCCAGTGGACACAAATATGTAATAGAATCAAAACTTCCAGTGACGACCCGTTACATGGAGCACATGCTGATATTCTATTCCATCATCATCGTCATCATCATATTACTGTTACTAATATTGCTTGTGACCCACTGAAATGATTTCCCAACTCATTCATGGGTCACAACCCATGATTTGAAAAATGCTGCAGCACATTTTATGGTTAATCTGCGATGGACACAGGGTCACCCCTGGCCATGTGACACCTTGGTGTAAACTAGAAAACGATGCCCCTCCCTCAAGAGGATTAATTCCATTTGTCAAAACAATTGTCAAGCTAAGTTGATTTTTTAGAGTAAAACACTTGACGGCCATCTGCCAGGAAATGGGTATTTATAAATAAATAAATAAATAAATAAATAAATAAATAAATCTTAATGTCAACAGAATGCATGGTGCCCCCGAGACAAAATGATGCTGTGAGCGCCCAACGCACAACTGTACACATTGGCCCCGGTGGCAGAGAAACCTGATGACAAAGTGGGTTAAGAGGTATTGGTTAAATGAGTCAATTATCTCAGGGTACCTGCATGCCCAGGATTTGTCACAGCTCTTTTGCCTTCTCAGAGCCTTTCTCCTCAATCCCAATTAGGGCTGCCAAATAAATATGGGACGCCCACTTAAATTGGAATTTCAGATAAACAAGAAATAGTTTTTAGTATAAGTACACACAGTAGTTGGGATACATGCATACTAAAATATTATTTATTGCTTATGTGAAATTCAAATTTACTGGGAATCCTGTACTCTTATTTGCTAAATCTGGCAACCCTATTCCCAGTGCACAGCTGGATTGATGTGGGACTTGCTGCTGTGTCTCAGGAATCCGGAGCAGTTATCACATGACACAGGGGTTAGATGACAATTCTGTTGTAACAGCTTCGGACCTGTCACAAGTTAGGGCCAAGTGAATGATCCTGAGATGAAAAAGGAGTTGAATTGCTGAAGAACATCAGCTATGTGGGTATATGCAAGCACTGCGGGCTGGTGTGATCAGGGAAGGCTCCCTGGAGGAGACAGGATTGGAAGGAGGAGGACAGAGAAAATTTTCAGGAGCTGTTTCATGAGAAAAAGCTGAAGCTGAGATGAACTAGACAGTGTGTACTGTGTTCAGCAGATGAGTTTTATCAGAGTAGGGGCTTGACCATTTTAAAGATCACTGAGAGAAGGGCACAGGAGAGTAGTCAGGGGGTCCTTTTTTTTTTTTAATTATTAATTTATTTATTTATGGCTGTGTTGGGTCTTCGTTTCTGTGCGAGGGCTTTCTCTAGTTGTGGCAAGCGGGGGCCACTCTTTATCGCGGTGCACGGGCCTCTCACTATCGCGGCCCCTCCCATTGCGGGGCACAGGCTCCAGACGCGCAGGCTCAGTAATTGTGGCTCACGGGCCCAGTTGCTCCGCGGCATGTGGGATCTTCCCAGACCAGGGCTCGAACCCGTGTCCCCTGCATTAGCAGGCGGATTCTCAACCACTGTGCCACTAGGGAAGCCCAGGGGGTCCTTTTGATAGCATTTCCGTAAAATTTCCGGAGAGAGCTAGACCAATCCAGGAAAATCACGATGATAGTAAACTTGTCCTAAATGCCAGGCACTGTTAACAAGCATTTCATAGGTATCATCCCAATTGAGTCTCACAACAAAACTCCAAATCAGGCACATTATCATCCCCATTTTATAGCTGAAGAAACTGAGGCAGAGGGTGGATTTTATGAAACACGCCCAGGGTCACATAGTGTGTAAGTGGCAGGGCTGGGCTTTGAACCCAGACCTGTCAGGCTCCAAAACCAACACTCTTTACCACCAAAATCTGTCAGACTCCGGAGCCTACACTCTTCACCACCACACTACGGGCTAAAGGTAATGGGTGGGGGGAAACGGAATGTGGTAGAGCACAGTTTCTGAGGCACTCAAGGTACTGTGTGGTGTCAGGGACAGAGAGACAGGAACGGATGCCGGTCGCCACCCTCAGATTAATGAGGTGTCCTATACACTCTACCCTTGCTACTTTGTCAAGGTAGAAAGCAAAACATGCTGCAGTGAAGTGACATGTCTATGCCACCCCTAAGGGTATTAAGTCCCATATTTCTTTGGCCCTCTTTTTCACTCTTTCTGAAAACTAGAATCTGATAAATCCTACCCTGACCAGAAAAGAATCAAGAAGTGCCGCCCCTAATCCTTGGCATCACACCTACAGGTTTAAAGTCCCACAATAAACAGAACAAACAAGGAGATCACAGGAGACATTCTACTGGCAAGCATTCTTTCCCTGACAGAAACAACAAAAATCCCTGAAAAGCCAAAACACCAGTTGTGGTCTTCTTTGAGACTCTTCTTATTGCTGGCTTTGCTACTCATCTGTAATCTATTCAATCTGAAACTTGTTACCAGGTTAACAGATAACACAGCTTTAATTTATTTGCCAAAACACTTAGCTTCCAAAACCTTATTATTATTTATTTACACATCATTGTTAAGATACAATGCCTGTACTTTGTGATAGGAGCATTAGCCACAAATGGATCTATGTTATCAGCGTTTGAGGACTGGTTGTTACTGATGATTTGTTGTCAGTTCCTTTTCTCCCATCCATCCCCCTTCATCAGGCCAGCTGAGCTAGGCAAAGTGCAGCCAGGGAGTGAACTGAGGAGCTCTGTACCATGTGCTAGTAAATCAGTTCTCCCACAGAGAGAGAGAAAACAAAACAAAGTAAAACATCTCCTAGATGGAACATTTGCCAATTTCCGTGGTGTAAATACACCCACCATGGGTGAGTTCAAGCTACCACGTGACCCCACTGAATGTGAATCTGGGAAGAGATAAGAACAACAGCTCTCCAGAACCAGCACAAGCCAAGCAGGAAAACCTGTACAAAGTAGCAAAAAGGAATTGGGCCTGTCAAGAGAGGAGTGGTTAAACAAAGGACAGTTTACCCATACAATGGGCCACGAAGCTGTTGTCAAAAATGCTGACATGGATCTATAGTTATTCATTCATAAATTTTCTTCTCTTTTGAAATAGATCTATATTTACTGACATGGAAAATACCTGCAATATGCTATTAAGATTTTTTTTAAGTCACCAAACAATATTAGTATCATCCCATTGTAATTTTTAAAAAGGTATGTGTACACTCACAAACATAGAAAAATTCTTTAAGCATATTCACCAAAATATGAGTGGTAGTTATCTGTGGGTGGGGAAATTATGGACAAATTTTACTTTCTTCTTTTTAATACTTCTTTATCACAATTTTTTACAAGCACATATTACTTCTATATTCATATATATATGCATTTCTATGTATGCACATGTATATTTATTTCTATTTTTAATTTTAAAAACAGGAACTTGGGGAGGGGCAAGATGGCGGAAGAGTAAGACGCGGAGATCACCTTCCTTCCCACAGATACAGTAGAAATACTGTATCACAGTGGAATTGCTCCTACAGAACACCCACTGAACGCTGGCAGAAGACGTCAGACCTCCCAAAAGGCAAGAAAATCCCCACGTACTTGGGTAGGGTAAAAGAAAAAAGAAATAACAGAGACAAAAGAATAGGGACGGGACCTGCGCCAGTGGGAGGGAGCCATGAAGGAGGAAAGGTTTCCAGGCACTAGGAAGCCCCTTCACGGGCGGAGACTGCGGGTGGCGGAGGGGGGAAGCTTCGGGGCCGCGGAGGAGAGCGCAGCCACAGGGGTGCGGAGGGCAAAGCAGAGAGACTCCCGCACAGAGGCTCGGCGCCGACCAGCACTCACCAGCCCAAGAGGCTTGTCTGCTCAGCCGCCGGGGCGGGCGGGGCTGGGAGCTGAGGCTCGGGCTTCGGTGCTAGCCGGGAGGGAGTCCGGGAAAAAGTCTGCAGCTGCCGAAGAGGCACGAGACTTTTTCTTGCCTCTTTGTTTCGCGGCATGCAAGGAGAGGGGATTCAGAGCGCCGCCTAAACGAACTCCAGAGACGGGCGCGAGCCGCGGCTATCAGCGCGGATCCCACAGCAACAGGGGCGCAGAGGGAAAAACGGAGAGATTCCCGCACAGAGGCTCGGCGCGGAGCAGCACTCACCAGCCCGAGAGGCTTGTCTGCTCACCCGCCGGGGCGGCCGGGGGCTGGGAGCCGAGGCTCGGGCTTCGGTCGGATCGCAGGGAGAGGACTGGGGCTGGCGGCGTGAACACAGCCTGAAGGGGTTGGCTGGCGCGCCGCGGCTAGCCGGGAGGGAGCCCGAGAGGAGGTCTGCAGCCGCAGAAGAGGCAAGAGACTTTTTCTTGCCTCTTTGTTTCGCGGCGCGCAAGGAGAGGGGATTCAGAGCGCCGCCTAGACGAACTCCAGAGGCGGGCGCGAGCCGCGGCTATCAGCGCGGACCCCAGAGACGGGCAGGAGACGCTAAGGCTGCTGCTGCCGCCACCAAGAAGCCTGTGTGCGAGCACAGGTCACTCTCCACACCGCCCCTCCCGGGAGCCGGTGCAGCTCGCCACTGCCAGGCTCCCCTGATCTGGGGAAAACTTACCTGGGAGAACGCACGGCGTGCCTCAGGCTGCTGCAACGTCACGCCGGCCCCTGCCGCCGCAGGCTCGACCCGCCTCCTCTGTACCGCTCCCTCCCCGCGGGCTGAGTGAGCCAGAGCCCCCGAAGCAGCTGCTCCTTTAACCCCGTCCTGTGTGAGCGAAGAACAGACGCCCTCAGGCGACCTACATGCAGAGGCGGGTCCAAATCCAAAGCTGAACCCTGGGAGCTGTACGAACAAAGAAGAGAAAGGGAAATCTCTCCCAGCAGCCTCAGAAGCAGCGGATTAAAGCTCCACAAACAACTTGATGTGCCTGCATCTGCTGAATACCTGAATAGACAACGAATCATCCCAAATTCAAGAGGTGGACTTTGGGAGCAGGATATATTAATTTTTCCCCTTTTTCTTTTTTTGTGAGTGGATATGTGTATGCTTCTGGGTGAGATTTTGTGTGTATAGCTTTGCTTTCACCATTAGTCCTAGGGTAAGGTCCGCCCGTTTTTTGGTTTTTTTTGACTTAAAACAATTTTTTTTCCTAATATATGTTTTCTTAATAATTTTTTCCTTATTTTCTATTTTTAGAAATTAAAAAAAATTTTTAATAAGTTTTTTCATATTTTTTACTTTAAAAAATTAAAAAAAATTTTTTCTTAATAATTTTTTCTTATTTTTTACTATAAAAAATTAATAAATCTATTTTTAAAAATTAAAAAAAATTTTTTCTGAATACATTTACTCTTAATTTTTTTTCTTATTTTTTATTATAATAGCTTTATTTTATTTTATTTTATCCTCTTTCTTTCTTTCTTTTTTTTTCTCCCTTATATTCTGAGCTGTGTGGATGAAAGGCTCTTGGTGCTCCAGCCAGGCATCAGGGCTTTGCCTCTGAGGTGGGAGAGCCAACTTCAGGACACTGGTCCACAAGAGACCTCCCAGCTCCACGTAATACCGAATGGCGAAAATCTCTCAGAGATCTCCATCTCAACATCAAGACCCAGCTTCACTCAAGGACCAGCAAGCTACAGTGCTGGACACTCTATGCCAAACAACTAGCAAGACAGGAACACAGCCCCATCCATTAGCAGAGAGGCTGCCTAAAATCATAATAAGGCCACAGACACCCCAAAACACACCACCAGACATGGACGTGCCCACCAGAAAGACAAGATCCAACCTCATCCACCAGAACACAGGCAATAGTCCCCTCCACCAGGAAGCCTACACAACCCACTGAACCAACCTTAGCCACTGGGGACAGATACCAAAAACAACGGGAACTACGGACCTGCAGCCTGTGAAAAGGAGACCCCAAACACAGTAAGATAAGCAAAATGAGAAGACAAAAAAACAGACAGCAGGTGAAGGAGCAGGGTCAAAACACACCAGACCTAACAAATGAAGAGGAAATAGGCAGTCTACCTGAAAAAGAATTCAGAATAATGATAGTAAGGATGATCCAAAATCTTGGAAATAGAATAGACAAAATGCAAGAAACATTTAACAAGGATGTAGAAGAACTAAAGAGGAACCAAGCAATGATGAAAAACACAATAAATGAAATTAAAAATACTCTAGATGGGATCAATAGCAGAATAACTGAGGCAGAAGAACGGATAAGTGACCTGGAAGATAAAATAGTGGAAATAACTACTGCAGAGCAGAATAAAGAAAAGAGAATGAAAAGAACAGAGGACTGTCTCAGAGACCTCTGGGACACCATTAAACGCACCAACATTCGAATTATAGGGGTCCCAGAAGAAGAAGAGAAAAAGAAAGGGACTGAGAAAATATTTGAAGAGATTATAGTTGAAAACTTCCCTAATATGGGAAAGGAAATAGTTAATCAAGTCCTGGAAGCACAGAGAGTCCCATACAGGATAAATCCAAGGAGAAACACGCCAAGACACATATTAATCAAACTATCAAAAATTAAATTAAATATAAAGAAAACATATTAAAAGCAGCAAGGGAAAAACAACAAATAACACACAAGGGAATCCTCATAAGGTTAACAGCTGATCTTTCAGCAGAAACTCTGCAAGCCAGAAGGGAGTGGCAGGATATACTTAAAGTCATGAAGGAGAAAAACCTACAACCAAGGTTACTCTACCCAGCAAGGATCTCATTCAGATTTGATGGAGAAATTAAAACCTTTACAGACAAGCAAAAGCTAAGAGAATTCAGCACCACCAAACCAGCTTTACAACAAATGCTAAAGGAACTTCTCTAGGCAGGAAACACAAAAGAAGGAAAAGACCTACAAAAACAAACACAAAACAATTAAGAAAATGGTAATAGGAACATACATATCGATAATTACCTTAAATGTAAATGGATTAAATGCTCCCACCAAAAGACACAGACTGGCTGAATGGATACAAAAACAAGACCCATATATATGCTGTCTACAAGAGACCCACTTCAGACCTAGGGACACATACAGACTGAAAGTGAGGGGATGGAAAAAGATATTCCATGCAAATGGAAGTCAAAAGAAAGCTGGAGTAGCAATTCTCATATCAGACAAAATAGACTTTAAAATAAAGACTATTACAAGAGACAAAGAAGGACACTATATAATGATCAAGGGATCGATCCAAGAGGAAGGTATAACAATTGTAAATATTTATGCACCCAACATAGGAGCACCTCAATACATAAGGCAAATACTAACAGCCATAAAAGGGGAAATCGACAGTAACACAATCACAGTAGGGGACTTTAAGACCCCACTTTCACCAATGGACAGATCATCCAAAATGAAAATAAATAAGGAAACACAAGCTTTAAATGATACATTAAACAAGATGGACTTAATTGATATTTATAGGACATTCCACCCAAAAACAACAGAATACACATTTTTCTCAAGTGCTCATGGAACATTCTCCAGGATAGATCATATCTTGGGTCACAAATCAAGCCTTGGTAAATTTAAGAAAATTGAAATTGTATCAAGTATCTTTTCCGACCACAACGCTATGAGACTAGATATCAATTACAGGAAAAGATCTGTAAAAAATACAAACACATGGAGGCTACACAATACACTACTTAATAACGAAGTGATCACTGAAGAAATCAAAGGGGAAATCAAAAAATACCTAGAAACAAATGACAATGGAGACACGATGACCCAAAACCTATGGGATGCAGCAAAAGCAGTTCTAAGAGGGAAGTTTATAGCAATACAAGCCTACATCAAGAAACAGGAAACATCTCGAATAAACAACCTAACCTTGCACCTAAAGCAATTAGAGAAAGAAGAACAAAAAAACCCCAAAGCCAGCAGAAGGAAAGAAATCATAAAGATCAGATCAGAAATAAAGGAAAAAGAAATGAAGGAAACAATAGCAAAAATCAATGAAACTAAAAGCTGGTTCTTCGAGAAGATAAACAAAATTGATAAACCATTAGCCAGACCCATCAAGAGAAAAAGGGAGAAGACTCAAATCAATAGAATTAGAAATGAAAAAGGAGAAGTAACCACTGACACTGCAGAAATACAAACGATCATGAGAGATTACTACAAGCAACTCTATGCCAATAAAATGGACAACGTGGAAGAAATGGACAGATTCTTAGAAATGCACAACCTACCGAGACTGAACCAGGAAGAAATAGAAAATATGAACAGACCAATCACAAGCACTGAAATTGAAACTGTGATTAAAAATCTTCCAACAAACAAAAGCCCAGGACCAGATGGCTTCACTGGCGAATTCTATCAAACATTTAGAGAAGAGCTAACACCTATCCTTCTCAAACTCTTCCAAAATATAGCAGAGGGAGGAACACTCCCCAACTCATTCTACGAGGCCACCATCACCCTGATACAAAAACCAGACAAAGATGTTACAAAGAAAGAAAATTACAGGCCAATATCACTGATGAACATAGATGCAAAAATCCTCAACAAAATACTAGCAAACAGAATCCAACAGCACATTAAAAGGATTATACACCATGATCAAGTGGGGTTTATTCCAGGAATGCAAGGATTCTTCAATATACGCAAATCAATCAACGTGATACACCATATTAACAAATTGAAGGAGAAAAACCATATGATCATCTCAATAGATGCAGAGAAAGCTTTCGACAAAATTCAACACCCATTTATGATAAAAGCCCTGCAGAGAGTAGGCATAAAGGGAACTTTCTGCAACATAATAAAGGCCATATATGACAAACCCACAGCCAACATTGTCCTCAATGGTGAAAAACTGAAACCATTTCCACTAAGATCAGGAACAAGACAAGGTTGCCCACTCTCACCACTATTATTCAACATAGTTCTGGAAGTGTTAGCCACAGCAATCAGAGAAGAAAAAGAAACAAAAGGAATCCAAATCGGAAAAGAAGAAGTAAAGCTGTCACTGTTTGCAGATGACATGATACTATACATAGAGAATCCTAAAACTGCCACCAGAAAACTACTAGAGCTAATCAATGAATTTGGTAAAGTAGCAGGATACAAAATTAATGCACAGAAATCTCTTGCATTCCTATATACTAATGATGAAAAATCTGAAAGTGAAATTAAGAAAACACTCCCATTCACCATTGCAACAAAAAGAATAAAATATCTAGGAATAAACCTACCTAAGGAGACAAAAGACCTGTATGCAGAAAATTATAGGACACTGATGAAAGAAATTAAAGATGATACAAATAGATGGAGAGAAATACCATGTTCTTGGATTGGAAGAATCAACATTGTCAAAATGACTCTACTACCCAAAGCAATCTACAGATTTAATGCAATCCCTATCAAACTACCACTGGCATTTTTCATAAAACTAGAACAAAAAATTGCACAATTTGTATGGAGACACAAAAGACCCCGAATAGCCAAAGCAATCTTGAGAACGAAAAATGGAGCTGGAGGAATCAGGCTCCCTGACTTCAGACTATATTACAAAGCTACAGTAATCAAGACAGTTTGGTACTGGCACAAAAACAGAAATATAGATCAATGGAACAGGATAGAAAGCCCAGAGATAAACCCACACACATATGGTCACCTTATCTTTGATAAAGGAGGCAAGCATATACAGTGGAGAAAAGACAGTCTTTTCAATAAGTGGTGCTGGGAAAATTGGACAGGTACATGTAAAAGTATGAAATTAGAACACTCCCTGACACCATACACAAAAATAAACTCAAAATGGATTACAGACCTAAGTGTAAAGCCAGACACTATCAAACTCTTAGAGGAAAACATAGGCAGAACACTCTATGACATAAATCACAGCAAGATCCTTTTTGACCCAGCTCCTAGAGAAATGGAAATAAAAACACAAATAAACAAATGGGACCTAATGAAACTTAAAAGCTTTTGCACAGCAAAGGAAACCATAAACGAGACCAAAAGACAACCCTCAGAATGGGAGAAAATATTTGCAAATGAAGCAACTGACAAAGGATTAATCTCCAAGATTTACAAGCAGCTCATGCAGCTCAATAACAAAAAAACGAACAACCCAATCCAAAAATGGGCAGAAGACCTAAATAGACATTTCTCCAAAGAAGATATACAGATGGCCAACAGACACATGAAAGAATGCTCAACATCCTTAATCATTAGAGAAATGCAAATCAAAACTACAATGAGGTATCATCTCACACCGGTCAGAATGGCCATCATCAAAAAATCTAGAAACAATAAATGCTGGAGAGGGTGTGGAGAAAAGGGAACCCTCTTGCACTGTTGGTGGGAATGTAAATTGATACAGCCACTATGGAGAACAGTATGGAGGTTCCTTAAAAAACTAAAAATAGAACTACCATATGACCCAGCAATCCCACTACTGGGCATATACCCTGAGAAAACCATAATTCAAAAAGAGTCATGTACCAAAATGTTCATTGCAGCTCTATTTACAATAGCCAGGACATGGAAGCAACCAAAGTGTCCATCATCGGATGAATGGATAAAGAAGATGTGGCACATATATACAATGGAATATTACTCAGCCATAAAAAGAAATGAAATGGAGGTATTTGTAATGAGGTGGATGGAGTTAGAGTCTGTCATACAGAGTGAAGTAAGTCAGAAAGAGAAAAACAAATACAGTATGCTAACACATATATATGGAATCTAAGGAAAAAAAAAAAAAAGGTCATGAAGAACCTAGTGGCAAGATGGGAATAAAGACACAGACCTACTAAAGAATGGACTTGAGGATATGGGGAGGGGGAGGGGTGAGATGTGACAGGGTGAGAGAGTGTCATGGACATATATACACTACCAAATGTAAAATAGATAGCTAGTGGGAAGCAGCCGCATAGCACAGGGAGATCAGCTCGGTGCTTTGTGACCACCTAGAGGGTTGGGATGGGGAGGGAGATGCAAGAGGGAAGAGATATGGGAACATATGTATATGTATAACTGATTCACTTTGTTTTAAAGCAGAAACTAACACACCATTGTAAAGCAATTATACTTCAATAAAGATGTAAAAAAAAAAAAAAAAGAAAACACCGTGAAAAAAAAAAAAAGTTCAATGTCTCCAATAGTTAATAAAAGAAGATTATGAAAAAAAAAACAAAAAAAAACAGGAACTTGAACACTTGTTATTTCTTGAGTCCTCTTCCATTCCTTTATCCACTTCTCCAGGTAGCACTGGTGGGGCCAGGATGGGGCAGGACATCAACTGGAACACAAGCAAGGCCAGGAGCACATTTCCCCCTGGGTCTGACTCCACTTTCCTGAGTGCCGCTCAGGGAACGGAGGTCAGTGGTCCAATATTACAGAGCAAATGAGTGGCAGTGCCCTGGCCATAGAATTCTCAAGGCTGGATGCTCAGGCCAGGTCTCCCCACAGCAGCTGCCTCATGATGGCACCACACTAGGTTATTCCAGCTTAGCCCTTTACAAATGAGGAACGATAGGGGCAAATCGAATTTGCAGAATTCGCTACAAGGTAGATCTGAGTTCCGCAATCTAAATCATAGCACCCACGTCAATTCCTTACCAGTATCTTCTGAGAAATCTGGGTCTCACTTCTCTACCTAGTTTGTTAGCCTAACCAGCGACACTCTTTCCCATCAATTACACCGTAATTTAAATAGACTTGTAAGCCAACCCATGGTGTAACTGATGGGCTAGCCTAAGAAACTGACCATCATAAAGAATATTGCTTCTGTGAGAAAACATGCTCCAGGTTTCCAACTGACTTACACACTAACGTCTGGAACATGACCTGATTCAGTTGTAAATTGGGGGCTGCCAACTGGGGACCAGGTGGTCTGATCTAAAGAGATCAGAGCCTTATGCTTCTCATATGGAAATGTCTTTACAGATGTGCTATTGTGATCAATGAATAATTTTAAAGCATTTGGGAAATGTTAATTATTGATCCTTGCTTGCCTGACCAAAGCAGGGTCTACAAAACGCTGCACAAATTCAGCTTGGTCTATGCATTACCAAATAACCCCGCTGGTTGTCTTTTTCTCTGGCTGGTTTAGTCACAGTGTCAGGTTTATTCAAGTAGAGCTCAGATAAAATTGGGAATCAAATGTTATTACTCAGAACACATATATAAAAAATGCAATTGCATTTAAAGAGAAATCCATCTTCCTCCTTCTCTATCAACGGAAGCGACTAGGGTGTTACAGTTTCCCAGTTGTAATCCACCTTCTGCAATGCCACTTCTTGTACTTGGCTATTACTGTACCTCCATCCCCAGCTTTCTAGTTTCTTCCTTCAAAGAACTCCAAAAATCATTTTTTAAAAGATGTTTCCCCAGGAATAATAAAAACCACTAACTGCTTTGTTTTAGTGGGGAAGGGTTGTTATTCTAATTTATGCTTCAAATTTATGCTTTTGGATACGAAAGCTCTCTAACCAGAAAGATGATGTGATTTATTTCATGACTCTCACCGGGCATGCTTCTGCTCTTGGTAAATGATGGTTACACTCTGTCAGAGACTCTGTAGAATCTGTTTCTTGACCGAAGAGAAGGTCCTCTTGATCATGAGGACCGAAACTAAGTCTGAAGACAGTACAAAGCTGCACAGTATGAGTCCAAGACTTTTCGGCTAGTAATCAGAAGGCTAGTAATCAGGTTGTGGTCTTGCCTCTAACAAATAACTAACTAGCTATGTTTCCTATAGTAAGTCCTTCCCTTCTCTGAGCCTCAGTCAACCTCCTCATCCAGAAAATTAGAGTTCTTCTAACTCCGGGGAATTTCACTGAGATGAGGAAGAAAGACAGGAGCATGTAATCTAATGGGAAGGCCATCTGGTTAAGCGAGATTATCCATCAAGAGGCTCATCTTTCCACCTGAGGGCAGCCCCTCAGATTTCATCTTGCAGGAGCAGTCATCAAAAGTTCACAATTCCTTTTTAACCTAGATCAGGTGACAAAAGGGGCAGCTGAGAAAGTGTAGCCAGTTCTTTCTGGAAGGGAGGGAAGCCCAGAGGGTGCTAACACTCTGAGCTCAGAGGTAAAGTGGAAAAGAGAGAAGAGATAACTGCCCTCATCTTGCGAAAGACAAAACTTCTGGTAATTTCTGAATTGGGGAAGGGATGGGTGGAAATGGAATCATCTATATTGTTTTCCTTCTTGTTTCAGGGTGTGTTGGAATAGATTTAATCTCTGGATTATTTCCAAGTCTTTGAGAGGATGACTTTATCCAAATTTTGTTTTACCTCTCTCCCAGGCCAGGTGATGTTCCTTAAGGGCAAGAGTCAAGCATGTAGATGCTCTAAAAGGGTTTGCTAAATAAATGACTGAGTAGCACATTTCCAGCAAACTTAAGATCAGCTGATCTTAACAGAAAATAAATTAGCATAAAAGTTAACAAGTTGCCTGAAATCCTCTCTGGAATGACGTAGAAAATAAAATCAACAAAATTGATGAGATTAATTTCTTCTCAACAGCCTCTTGATTCTTAAAGTACAATGTCCTTAAACTGATCTTATACTGAAAGTGAGTTCTGAAAACCTGAGGCAGAACTTTCCACCATTAGCCCATACTACAGATGTTTAAGCAACCTGTGAAAGTATGGCCCATAGTTTGAGATACTTCTGTATGGAGTTAGTCATTTATAGAAGGAATTCAGCAGACTTGTTAGGAGCTTCAACCCAAGTTAAAATTCTAGCTCTGTCAAGTAACTTTGGGCAAATTATATAACCTCTCTGAGCTACAGAGTCATCATCTTATAAAGAAGAATAATAGTGAAGCCTCATGGAGCCGATATGAGGAGTCAATGAGAAGGCACTAAAAGTACAGAGCCTGTGCCTGTTGGCCAACTATACTCAATATCTTTTAATAACCTATAAGAAAAAAGAATCTGAAAAGAATAATATATATATACACACATATACATATATATACACACACACATATATACACACATATACATATATATACACACACATATATACACGCATATACATATACACACATATACATATATATACACATTTACATATATACACATATATACACACACATATACATATATATATACACACATACATATATATATATATATATGTATAACTGAATCACTTTGCCGTACACCTGAAACTAACACAATGTTGTAAATCAACTATTCTTCAATTTAAAAAAGTACAGAGCCTGGCACATAGTAAGCCCTTATGTTATTGCTGCAGATAATAATAACAGTAACAATAACATAATAAATAATAACAACAAAACAAAAATATATCAAATAGTTAGGTCCCGTTAGTTACCTGCAACCGCCTTCTATCATCACCTGTACATGAGAAGGCAGGGTGGTCTACTAGAAAAAGCATGGATTCCGGAGTTAGCCAGAGTCCAACAGGAAGTCAGGAGCCCAGCACAGTGCCTGGTCCATAGTCCGCCTTCAACAAATAGCAACTGGGCTGCTGCTGCTACCGCTCTCATTATTAATTACTCCTTTCATAGAATAATCTTAAAAACTTTACATTGAAAGCAGATCAAGGAACACTATAAACGTTTTTGATACTGGCTGAAGCAGTAGAGTATTCTGTACTAATCACATTTACAGGTCTGTAGTTTTTCCTACTAGCAGCAAAAAAAAAAAAATCTAAACATATGCCTCATAAGCTCCTGCAGTTCTTCCTAATTGCTACCTGCCTCTCTGTCACAGCTGGTGGACACACTGTCCCAAGATCCCCTCTGCTACTATATGGTTAATTACAATATTGAATCACTGAACTCAGAGAATGAATAAAAGCATATACTTCTTTATGTGCAATTCTGACGTTATTTGTAAAATAGGCTAGCTAATAGAAATTCTGCTGAAACATATTCCTTTCCAGTTGGGTGCCTGTTATTAACAGGCTTATTTCAATTGAGCTGTGTGTTAAGAATGATTACTATTTGATCTAATGGCTTCATATGATGGAGAAATAGGTGTTATTTACCAGACTTACCAGATCGAGGAAATAAAAATACAAGATGCTCAGTTAAGTCTGAATTACGGATAAACAATAAATATTTTTTTAGGGTAAGCAGGTTCCAAATATTTCATGGGACAGACTTATACAAAAAAATTATTCGTTGTTTATCTGAAATTCAAAGTTAACTAAGCACTCTGTATTTTATCTGGCAACCCTATTTTTATACAACTACTGGTCTTTACTTACAACTTTCTAAATATATGAATTTGATGACATAAAGAATATCCATTTAGCAGTCAGTACCACTATTTTCTATCACAAAATCAACTAATTACATTTTTTCAATGTTCTAGAATGAACTCCTTGTCTTAAGAAATTTTAATTAAATTTCTGTAAATCCAAGTAACATGACTTTTACCAGCAGTAGGCATAACTGCATCAACAAACCACCAGCAACTACCAATGACTCCATGGTTAAGTATAAACTCGGACGAGGCCACTTTGAAATGAAACTCATGTTGGAAACCAAAGCTCCAAGCCAGCCATTGAGGAAGGTTTTTGCCAGTTCACAAAGGTCATATTTACCTGTAGCTAGTGGCATTTCCTTGTTCCTAGATAAGATACAACACAAAGGGAAGTGTTCGGTTCCAGGTGAGTGGGGAAGCGGGTAAGAAATAAGAAGATAACAGTGTTTAGTTCAGGTGGGAATGTATCAAGCAAATGGTTCGCTCTGCTACACACTCAAGAGGCCACTAACTGGCCATAATGCAACTATTATCACCCATAAAAATCCCAGTCCTCTGCAGACGTAGAGAACGAACTTGAGGACACAGTGGGGAAGGGGAAGCTTGGACGAAGGGAGACAGTAGTATTGACATATATACACTACCAAATGTAAAATGGATGGCTAGTGGGAAGCAGCCGCATAGCACAGGGAGATCAGCTGGGTGCTTTGTGACCACCTGGAGGGGTGGGATAGGGAGGGTGGGAGGGAGACGCAAGAGGGAGGGGATATGGGGATATATGTATACATATAGCTGATTCACTTTGTTATACAGCAGAAACTTAACACAACATTGTGAAGCAATTATACTCCAATAAAGATATATAAAAAAAAATCCCAGTCCTCTTTCACTCGGATTTATAGATAGAAAATTCTGACTGCGCAAGCGCCATTAACTTTCCTTTTCCAGAGGAGGAGGGGTCTCAGTGAGGTTGGTATTTATATTTAATGTTTACACAAGCTTAGGCTCAACAGCACATCCTGGCTGTGTCCTGGGTGCCGTCTCTATAGGAATCTGTAAGGGAGGCGTTAAGACAGTTATGAGCCTCTGATGTCCTCCTGCTCATTGTGAAAAATCAGACAAACAGTAGCTTTGCAGCCACATCCACAAGGCGGAGAGTAACTGAGAAAGGCAAACACAGTCTTGTAAGAAAAACATCCTAGAACTACAGGCTGATCCCCCTTCAAGCTATTGCTGTGCTCCTGGGGAAAAAAAGCTGTCAGGTTTTCATCAATGAAATCATTTTAAAATCATGGTAATGGAGCTCACTTTTTAAGAGTGGTGCTATGAATTTCCCCAAAGCTAGATGCCTAGATCTGCTGTCTGGATAAATCGAAATAAAATTGTGTATTTAAAAAAATTTTAACCTCCCAACGTCCTTCCCGTTTTTTCAATGGGGGAAGGGCAACAGGAAGATGAGCTAGGTGAGTAAATACTAATAAAGGTCTTCAAACATCTTATCTGAATAGGCTCTATTTTTTCCACATGTCACTCCTTAAAGCCCCAACGTGTTTTTTTTGATGTAATTGTGAGGAATCTTAACGTATCATTAACTGTGGTCACTCGTTTACCAAACTTTGGGCTGGGAAGTATCAACTTCCTTATACCTGCTTTGCACAACTATCCCTAAATCTTTTATCTAGTTCCCTTGAGACAAGAAGCCATGGTATCTTTAGCTGGGAGATTTCCCAATAACACATACCCACAAGAGAAGCGATACATGTATGCTCAGGAAAGAACAGGATTTGGAGCCAAAAACCTAGATTTCAGTCCTGGCTTTGTGCCTTACTGGCTCTGTAACCACAGACAGGTTACTCATTCTCTCTTAAATGAAATGGCCTTCTCCGTAAAATGGATGGTTCTAATCCAATGAGAAAATGCACGTGGAAGTGATTTGTAAATGTAAAGCAGTATATAAATGGTATTGATTGTTCTTATCATAGAACTCAAAATGGAATTTCCACCTTGTGCTAACAGGGTAGGAACGGGGGCAGAGGAGGCCTTTGAAGAGGCTTCTGGTGGTTTGCGGAAGGCCATGGTCTGGAATGTTAAGCATCGTTCTGGCTTTAAGACTGAAGGACTGACCCCGCAACCCTTATTTACATGCATCCCTCAATGACTTTTCATGAGTCTGAACTAGAAAGTCAGCTCCTTTTCGCACAGAGCTCCTTCCTGAGGAGTTGACCCTGCCCCTCTTCTGACAAAAGATGCGTCTTCCCCAAGAGGGGACGAGAAACACAGACAGCCTGTTCAATTTCATGTAGCCTGCATCTTCTGAACTGCCAGATCCCCCTGGCTAGACATTTGAGGCCATTGATGACTCATGCCAATTTCAAGAACATGTTGTTATAACCACTTGCATCTCCTTCACCGAGTGAAGGTTTAAATAGCTGAAAATCACCACCACACCTAGTAAATGAGATTTTTCTCAGTTCAAACAACACAGTTATAGGCAAAGTAGAGTACACAGTATACAATATTATTCGTGAGGTACCATGACATATTAGCTAATGCTAAAAGGTGAAAGACACCCATTACAAGAATGCAGCGCAGGGAATTCCCCGGCGGTCCAGTGATTAGGAGTCCATGCTTACACTGCAGGAGGCCCGGGTTCGATCCCTGCTTGGGGAACTAAGATCCTGCAAGCCACGTAGCGTGGGCAAAAAAAAAGAATGTAGTGCATATTTGCATATCTTTAGGTATTATTAAATTAATTCTGAGTATAATTGGGAGCTGGAAATCTTACTATTTTTAAAAGCACAATTACCAATGCTAAAGGACTAATACATGTATCATTCATTGTATCCTCCCAGTTGTAGAAAGCAAAGAACTAATTCCTGTTGCAGTCTCAAGAACTTGGGTAAGCATAATGTTTATAAGTTTTTTGTCCTATTTAGGAACTTGTAGGTACATGAAATAAAACTGAAGGGAGTTCCAACTGACCATGGGAGGTGTTCAGTCAGAATTTTGGGGGTGGGGTGGGTAATCCAATTGATATTGACTTCAAGTGTTTTTATCTAGAATCAAGACAAGGCATACAATACTATGATACATAGGTTATGTAATAATTGCCATGATTATGCCTGTGGACAAATGGCAGATATTTGAGTAATATTTGATTTGGCTTCTTAATTTTCATCCCAGAAAGAAGAGTAAGAAACTTGAGGGTGTGGAGAAAAGGGAACCCTCCTACACTGTTGGTGGGAATGTAAATTGGTGCAGCCACTATGGAAGACAGTATGGAGGTTCCTCAAAAAAAATAAGAATAGAACTACCATACGATGCAGCAATCCCCTCCTGGGCCTATATCCGGGAATATGAAAACTCTAATTCGAAAAGATATATGCACCCCAATGTTCACTGCAGCACTATTTCCAATAGCCAGGACATGGAGGCAACCTAAATGTCCATCGACAGAGGAATGGATAAAGAAGATGTGGTGTATATATACAATGGAATATTACTCAACCATAAAAGAGAATGAAATAATGCTATTTGCAGCAACATGGATGGACCTAGAGATTATCATACTAAGTGAAGTAAGTTAGACAAAGACAAATATCATATAATATCACTTATATGTGTAACCTAAAAAAAAGGATATAAATGAACTTATTTACAAAACAGAAAGAGATTCACAGACATAGAAAACAAACCTATGGTTCCCAAAAGGGAAAGTGGGAGGAGGGATTAAACTAGGAGTATGGGATTAACATATACACACTACTATATGTAAAATAGATAAACAACAAGGAGCTACTTTATAGCACAGGGAACTATATTCAATATCTTGTAATAACCTATAATGGAAAAGAATCTGAAAAGAATATATATATATATGGAATCATTTTGCTGTACACCTGAAACATTGTAAATCAACTATACTTCAATTAAAAAAAGAAAAAAATATTTAAAAAGAAAAATTAAAAAAAAGAAACTTCTACAGTATTTGTTACCCCTTTCTTTATTGAAAGCCTATTAGATCGTCTTACTGGCCTCCCCTCTGTCTTCCTTTCCTGGATACAGCCCCTCCCTCCTCAATCCTCCTGGTTATAGGGGTGGCTACTGGCAGCCGAGTTGGTACAACATGACCCCCTCCTTGACCACAGGAGACTGGTCCAGGGGATGAGCAGCCATCCATGAATTTGGAATTGAGACTAAGAGAAACTTGGTCTCACGCTGGGTAGCTGGGCCTATAATATGAATGCAGGTGGTAGGGATAGCCATCTACTGTCAGCAGACCAGGGAGCAGAGAAAGAAAGATTCAAGCTGACATGAAAAGAGAGGCAGAGGTGAGAAGGAGTGAAAGAAAAGTCCTGACTACTAACCCAAGTGTCTGGTCCCAGGTCATTCCTGAAGCCCGTCTGCATTCTTATCCGTGGGTTCCTTGAGAACCCTGGGGGCCTGTAGAATAAATTCCTCCTTTTTGCCTGAACCAGCTAAAGTAGGTCTCTAGTCCTTACAACCAAGAGTCCAAATGACTGCACTTTCAAACTTTAATTTTGGCATTCTTCAGTTTTTAAAGAGATACACTCACTCTAAAGCAAAAAGAGTTTGCACTCAAGGGTCCACCTAGGCAGCAATGATCCTGGCACACACAGTGTCTGGCATATACTTTAGTGGTAGGTGCTCATATAATGTGTGATGAGTGAATGGAGGCATCTGTTCCAAATCACCAGGCATGAGCTTTAGCTGAGATTCAGATTAGGCTCAGTATCCATGAATTTATGACTATACATTTTCTAAATCTTATTGGTCAAAAATAAAAGTATTAGAACAGCTACATTTAACCATTAACCTACTATTTTCAAAGCTAGATGAAAGGCAGAGCTGCACGGTAGTTACAAACAATGGCACTGGTGTCAGACTGATTGCATTCGAATCACAGCTCTGCCGTCAGGCCTCTCTAGGTCTCAGTTTCCTCATCTATAAAATGGGGATAAGAACAGTATATATCACAGATATTTTGAGGATTACAGGAGGTAATCCATGAACTGCACATGGTATATAGTAAGTGTTCAATAAATGTTAATGACCGTTATGATGATTTGGGGGCAACTTTTAAAAGAAATAAGAGCAATGTGTACAAATCTCACTTGGTACACTCCTCTTGAGGAGCTGCTCTTCTTATCACTGATCCAACTCTTCTTTCTGACTTTCTGCAGGACAGCCTGGCAGCAGACTTCTTCTGGAACACCCACCTGGGTATCAGTATCTTTGCCTCATCTAGTGACAGTCCTCTGAGGACTCCCAAACATCCTGTTCCTTTCAGGCCCCTCCAAGCAATTGTTCAGGTTTTAAAAGTCTGTGATGTTGGGGCTTCCCTGGTGGCGCAGTGGTTGAGAGTCCGCCTGCCAATGCAGGGGACACGGTTTCGAGCCCTGGTCTGGGAAGATCTCACATGCTGCGGAGCAACTAGGCCCGTGAGCCACAATTACTGAGCCTGCGCGTCTGGAGCCTGTGCTCCGCAACAAGAGAGGCCGCGACAGTGAGAGGCCCGCGCACTGCGATGAAGAGTGGCCCCCGCTCGCCGCAACTGGAGAAAGCCCTCGCACAGAAACGAAGACCCAACACAGCCAAATATAAATAAATAAATTAATTAATTAATTAATTCATTAATTAACTTCTTTATAAAAAAAAAAAGTCTGTGATGTAAAAAATGTGATACCAGAACAGTCAACACTACTCAGGATATTTTCTCCCATCACAGGATTTTCTGCCATTTTCCAAATCTATTTAAAATGTTCTTGAAATTGGTATGTTCTTTATGCATGTTCTTTAGTCCTTATCTACTGAAGTATTTATGGATGAAATATGGTAACTTGGGGTTGCTTCAAAATAATAGGGAAGGGGGGCGAGTTAGGGTAGAGATGAAACAGGCATGGTCATGAAAACTGGGTGATTGGTACCTGCGGGTTCGTTGTATTAATCTGTTTTTTACATGTTGGAAATTTTCCATAATAAAAAGTTATGCCTAAAAATGTTCTTAGTCCTTCCCTCTGACACTTCTTTAGCCTGAGCTGTGTATAATTTTGCTCATACAAAATGTAGTTTCTCTTTTTTTACATATGTTGCTGCCAGAAATACCTTGAAATCATAAACTGCCCCCAAAAGAGCAGAAGGTCCATATCCTGCACACACTGAAGACAATGTTTGAGCACAATTTAGATGCAAATTTTGAAAAGATTTAAGCCGGTTTCATTCCTACTTTGATACTAATGAAGGAAATAGGTAAGAAATCCCAGGAGAAACTGTCTCTTCTTCGGGGACTTTGGCTGATAATTTTTGTTTACAACCAAAACGGTAAAGCACGTGCTGCTCTGTGACACAGGTGTAATGGGTTAGCAAATGCCCTTTAGAAGACACACATGCAACGTAAGTATGTCAAAAGCCACAGGAAAAACTGTCTCCACCTTGGATCATGAGGACTTTTTGTTCACGCCTTGTAGTCAGTGAGCCAAATGTATCATAGCAACAGTAATGGGATGCTACTAACAAGAGCCTTCTCCCAGTGTTTAACCTTGGCTGCAACCTTTGCAGAAGGTTCCTGCCTTGGCACTGCTGACAATAGAAGGCATCAGTTATGTGGCTTCAAATGACCAAGGACCATGTTAGAGCATCAAGAAGTTGCTGCCACTGTCTGATGGGGGCAGTCATTCAGGGAGAGGGGATAAATTAGAAAGAAAATAATTATGAACTGTACTGTGATCAGCACTTTTATATGGCCATCAGTGCTAATCATCTGTCTTCAGGGCCCAGTGGAATTGGGGGTTGGTTTTCATGGGCAGCTCTTTTCATCCAAAGACTCAGGCTTTCAGCCGTGTTGCTGGTAGTGAAGTTCCATAGCCACCCTCTCCTTCTCAGCCCACCCCCGCCCCTCGGAGCAAACACATGGTGGGAAACCAGCTGGTAGGGTTAGAAAAGCAGGGTAGGGCCAAAGAAGGGGGCAAAGCTAACTGCTCCCCATGGGGATCCAGCCCTGACCTTGGCCTCATTAGCTCTGGGTTCTGACTGAGCTAAACCAGCCCAGATGGCTTTAGGAATAAGGTAAAGATCGGCTTCAGGAAAAATTGGAGAAATAAATGAACAGCTTGCTAGCCTTAAAGTGATGGGGAGGTGTGGTAAGGAAGATGTTCTAGTGGATTTTCATAATGAAAACTTCTAAGAACATTTCAAGTTCCATACGTTTTACTGTTATTCCCATTATTTTCAGCTAAAGATGATGAAATCGAGCTGATTTTCTCCAAAGAGAAGTAAGTTTTAGATTTCTAAAAAATTGGAACTATGAAGCCTTTCCTATGAATAAAATTCATTTGTCCTGATACACTTTTCAAGGGAAGGAATAGAACTAACATTCATTGAGTGTTATATTGTATAACCTATCAGATTGCATTCTCACACTAATGCCTCAACCAGCTAGGTGTTACTATTATTGCCAGCCTTGAAAACTGAGGCCTGGAGAGGTTGACAAATTTGCCCAAGGTCACATATCTACTAAATAGTGGAGGAGGAATTTGAACTTAGTTCTGTCTGCCCTTGAAGCACCCCCAGCTTTCCGCACTACCACACTGTTTACCATTCAGATTAGAATAAAACAATTACAGGGAGTGTTTGCTAAGAATGTCTTTGTGGTTTAAAACTAAGTTAATACTCCTTATCAAATTACTAAATTATATCTGGAAAGATACTCTGGAGCACTTGGATTGCAACAACCGGTTGTGTCTTCTGGCAGCTCCCAAAGTTACATCAGTGACAACATTTAGCAAAATGGCTCCCGAATTTATTAGGAGAAAATGTGAAACATAGTTTTTTTTTTAAATTTTTATTGGAGTATAGTTGATTTACAATGCTGTGTTATGAAACATAGCTTTGATGTTGGAGGAAACGAAACCCATTCTACATGGGTAGTTGGAGCAATACTGTACACTGTTTTCTGTGACCCTATGTAAGTGCAGTTCAGTGACCTAATGGCTAGAAGATGGCTCGGATGATGGAGTGCAGGGCAGCCTAGTGGCTCCTGGGGTGGGTTTAGCAAAAGATGGATCAACACCTGTGTGAGATAACGCATGTGCAGCAGCACCTAGAGTACCAGTTTAGTAAACGGTGGCTATTGTTATGACTCACCCTATTGTGCTTCCATTTTATTCTCCCTTTACCCTTCCGTGGGGAAAATTCCTCCAGTACTTCAGGCCAATGTTTCTTAACCTCGGCAAGATTGACATTTGGGACTGGATAATTCTTGGTTTCTGGGGCTGTGCTATGAATTGTAGGATGTTTAGCAGCAGGGCCAGGACTAGGGTGAGGCGAATGAAGTGAGCGAAGCACCTGCCTTGGGCACAAAATTTAAGGGGACACCAAAAAATTCAGTAATGAAGATAAATAATATTTTAATATATTTTAAAAATCAAAATGAATGCCAAAAATCCATAATGAACAAAATATGAAAATTCAGTAAAGACAGGACCAGTATTGCTGATTTTTCCTTCTGTCTCGGTCTCGGAAATGGCTCGACATGGCACTGTTACTGCTCCTCTTGCTGCCCTGTTTAGCAGCGTCCCTGACATCTACCCACTAGATGCCAGTAGCATTCCCCACCCTCTCCCCCAGTCATGACCACCAAAATTGTCTCCAGAAATTTCCAAATATCTCCTGAGGCACAAAAATACCCCCAGGTGAGCCATAGGGACCCACTGAATCCAAAAACAAAAATAAAACAAAAAAAATTAAGTAGTCTGAAAGGCCAAGGAGCATGATAACACTGTTGTGGTCAAGGGCAGGACTTTGGCATCATATAGACTTGGGATCAAATCTCAGGTAGATGTGTGACCTTATGTGCTTCAGTCCTGTGCTTCAGTTTCACCGTCTGTAAAGTGAAGATAATAAAATCTACCTTACAGGATTGTGAAGATTAAACAATGACTTGTGTAAGTCATTTAGTTTAGTACATCGTGCATGTAGAACTCCAAAACATAAGACACTATTATTATCAGGAAGTAACGGATGGGCTGGGTACACCTCTGCCTTCAGTTTCTGTATCAAGGTGACAGGACTGCTCATTTTTCTGAGCAAGGAGAGACTGGTGTTATAGGGAAAAAGGGCATGATGTTGCCAAATAGCTTAAATCTTCAGATATACAAGTGCAGGTGATTATTCTCCTTTCAGAAGGAAATATTCATTTGTTTTACAATTAAATATCTTGGCATGCAAGTCTTAGTGTCTCTCATTGCCAGCTTAGAGTTTTGACAAACCTGACTGCAATTCAGGGGAAATGTCATAAAGGCTGAAAAGTTCAACCCACCAACTTGTCCTGCAACCATCACTTGAACCAATAAACTGGGAAACTGAAAAATACAAAATACAAACTAGAATTCAACAGCATCACAAATCTTATTTTATGTATAGCTTAGAAAACTAATAGGGGCTTTCTAATAGGGTTTCAAACTAATAGTGTTTGTTTTCATCTGAATGCAGACTAAAGGAAAGTACCAAAACTGCTGAACCACGCAAACATGCTTCAGCCCTTGAGTACCCATTTCAAAGAAAACCATATATGGTTGTCTTGCTTTTGGCTTAATTTAGTTTTTCTTAAGGGCCTGAATATGGTTCTCTATACCCAAAGATTGCTTCTCTACACCCAAAATCATGATTTCAATTTTAACAGCTTTTTTGAGATATAATTCACATACCATACAACCTGCCCATTTAAAGTGTAAAATTCAGGGACTTCCCTGGTGGCCCAGTGGGTAAGAATCCATGCTCCCAATGCAGGGGACCCGGGTTCGATCCCTGGTCGGGGAACCAGATCCCACATTCATGCCGCAACTACGAGTTCGCATGCCGCAACGAAGATCCCACGTGCCGCAACTAAGATGCGGCGCAGCCTAAATAAATAAATATTTAAAAAATTAAGTGTACAATTCAACGGCTTTTAGTATATTCACAGAGTTGTGCATCCATCACCACAATCAATTTTAGAATGTTTTCATTAGCCCCCCCAAAACAAACTCCACGTGCCTTAGCCATCATCCCCCCACACACAATTTTCCCTCCCCTCAGCCCCTGGCAAACACTAATCTACCTTCTGTCTTTACAGACTTGCTTATTTATGGACATTTCATATAAATGGAATCCTAGAATCTGTGCCCTTTTGTGTCTGGCTTTCTTTAACTTTAGCACAATGTTTTCAAGGTTCATCCATTTTATGGCATGTGTCAGTACTTCATTCCCTTTTATGGTTGAGTAATATTCTGAGATATATCATATTTTGTTTATCCATTCATCCACTGATGGACATTTGGGTTGTTCCCACTTTTTGGCTATCATGAATAATGCTGCTATAACGTTCAAGTGCAAGTTTTTGTGTAGACGTATGTTTTCAGTTTTCTCGGGTATATGCAATTTCTGGGTCCTATAGTAACATTATGTTTAACATTTTGAAGAACTGTCAGATTGTTTTCCAAAGTGGCTACACCATTTTACATTCCCACCAGCAAAATTTCTCCACATCCTGGCCAGCACTTGCCTCTGTCTGACTTTTCGATTATATCCATTCTAGTGGGTATAAGGTAATCTCTCATTGTGGTTTTGATTTGCATTTCCCTTATGACTAACAATGTTGAGCATCTTTTCATGTGCTTATTGGCCATTTGTGTATCTTCTTTGGAGAAGTCATGGTTTCATTTTGATATTCCAAGAGGTGTGGGAAGCATTATGTGACAGGTGGGACCATGTGAAATAGAAATAGGAACCCTGATTAAGTAGATATTAAATATCCACCAAGCCCTTCTACCACATTACCGAATTAATTAGCTTAACTTACAGGAAAAAGAACACCCATTCTTCTAATGGCAACAAAAATGATTCTATTTGTGTAGCCTGAGCTGAGAGTTAACAGAAACTAGCTAATGGGGGAAGTTTGTTTAGCAGGAAGAACAACTTAGTCAGCTCTAAGCCTCAAAATTCCAGAACATCTTATTGAAACCCATATTCTGCCAGGACAGGTCAGATCATCGGTGTGTGCCCTTGTGTACCTTGGAATAACAGCAGAAGTCTAACGTGAGTGTGCTCTTTATTTCTTTACTTCTTAACTTAATTGGGTGCATTCCACTGTGCTTTCAGTTGACCCTAGAGAAATTTTTTCCTCCATGTTTGGGAAAAAATTCACGTATTTCTCTTCTCTGAAAATAAACTCTTATCAGAGAATAACATGAATATACAGTCCATCTATATTGGATGACCACATCAGGATCCAACATTTTGATTCAGTTAGGAGGACTTGCAGTATTGCCATAAGAGGCCTAAGGTTGAGATGACTACCCATCTCTGGAAGAGCTCTGGATAACCTGATAAATTCAGACATTTGGAAATACTTGTTCAGCAGTCTGTGACAAATAGGGAAGGCAAAGGGAAACAGAACTCCAAGAGTCATTAATCTAAATTAATTAACCCAGTGACAATGTCATAGAATTTTAGCCCCACTGCAGAACCCAAATGAATTCAGATAGGTAAGCTTTTTTTGTTGTGGGATGTTTATTTACAATGAACTGCAGAAGAGGGTTAATCTAATGGGATGCAGGACTGCATTGGATGGTGAAATGCTTTGTGACCAACATCCATTTGAGGTATCAATTAACTTTTAATTCTTGGAGGGAAACAAAAGTAGCCCTGCACAAAGACTAAATTGGGGGTGGTATAAGGGGCACAGAGCTCATGGAAACTCAGGCCTGCTACCTTTTTGTAGCAGGGAAAGGCCTCCTTATCTAATACAAAGGGGTTGAAGAGTAGGGAGGGAGAAGGGTGAATTGGTGTGTGGCCTGTTAACTCAATGATGTTTCTAAAGCCTGAATGGAAGAGTCAAAGCCACCCAAGTCAAAACAGCGCTAAGTCAACAGCTTGGCCGAGACAGCATGACCTGAATGGAAATGCAAATGGTTCAGTCCAATAACGGCTCTGGGTGTCACTTGGTCCACCAGCTCTTGCCTCCGTGGAACTTTTTCAACTGCACACAGAAGGGCAAATCACCTAACTAGACCCTGTATCCCAACTCCAGGGAAAACCCAGTATGTGCCAAACCAAATGAAGAGAACACAAAAATTACAGGGTGGTAATTCCCAATTAAAAAAAGAATATTTACTGCACTCAAGGTTTCCCTAAAGGGTCCTTTTAAGCCACGAGCCGTGTGATTTTGAAAAAGCGCCAGCTGTGGTCCTACAGATAAGTCTCATGTACAACAGGGAAGAAAATTCTTTCCATGAAGTATTGTTGTGGACATGTCCGGCTTCCGACCACTAGACAACATGGGAGTATATAATTAGTTTGTTTTCCAAAGGCGGAGCCACCTCATGCTTTTCTTCAAATTCAATCAAAACATACACGCTCTAAATAGAAACACGTTCATTTGAAACCCCTTTGCATGAGCAGCTGTCTGGGCCAGGCCTGGCCGAAGAGCCTCATTCTATTCATCTCTGCACTCCAGCCAGTAAATGCTCGGCTTTGTTCCCCCCACGGGCGGAGGCAGTCAGACTGTGTCAATGGGGCCTTAATGATCTGAAGCAGGTGTCCTCAGAGGCTGCCCAGGTGAGGGGGTCAGCCTGTGTACCATGACTCGCTCACTTGTCCTCAGTTTACAAAGCCCTCTTCCCCACCCGCCCCCGGCCAACTAATTACTGCGCGCTCACCGCGCAAGTGAAAGGAGTATGCTCAGACCTGCTCGGGACTTTCGCGACTATTCAAGAGCTCTGAAGACAACCAAGAGCCACTATTTTCCAAAGGAGGAGGGGGGGTGAAGCACTCTTCAGCGACTCTACAGCATGAAATCATAATAATATGAAAGAAATAAGCAGCTGCTCAGGCCTAATAAAGTAGCTGCCAGAAGTACCAAGATGGCCTCTGGGCAAATGCTCATCAGGACGAACAGACGCATTTTCTTAAGTTCCCAAAAGTAAGGAGAAGGTTGTGCTCTTGTCCTTAGTTAATTTAAAAATGTCCGTGCAGGAGACGAGCCAAGTGGACAGAGAATAAGAATCACCCCTTCTGTTTATTTCATGGTTTTGCATTCTCAAGGCCCCAACCTGCACACACCGTCATTCTGTCCTCCACAATCCAGTGAGGTAGGCAAGGTGAGTAGCCACAGCTCCACATGACAGATGAGGAAAATTCAGAGAGGCTAAGGGACGTGCCCACAGTCACACAGCTAATCGGCGCAAGATAATCTGCCAGGGTCAGAACCCGGGTGTAAAAGCAAATAGAGCCGAAGCCCCAGCTACAATCAGAGTCCCAGAGGTGGTCTCACAAGTCCCAGGGGAGTGCAGCTGGATGCCACCTAGGTTAAGCAGGGCAAGCTCTGCCAGGAAGGAAATTGGCTTTTGATGGCCTACAAGGAAGATCGAGCCCTTTTGTACAAAGAGCTCACCACTGGCGTTGGAACCCAATTTGAGATACTCTGTTTACTCTGGCTAGATAGGACTTTAGTGTTTCTAAAAAGACCTTGCAGGACCTGGAGTTTCTCATGAACGCAGAGACTCTGCCTAATACCATTTTCTGAACTCTCTTAACTCCTGCGCAGAAAGACTTTTCTTCAGGAGTAACAAGTTATCACCTCCCTGCTGGCTTCAAGGTCCATTTGGGTATGCATTATTTTATTATAACCTGCCTTAACTCCAGAAAGAATTCCAGGAGGCTGAATTAGTGTCCAGGCAGTATTGCCTAATGTGAGACCCTTTATTTTTCTTTAAGGTTCTTTTTTTTTTTTTTTAGCCGCGCTGCGGCATGCAGAATCTTAATTCCCCGACCAGGGATCGAACCCATGCCCCCTGCAGTGGAAGCTTGGAGTCCTAACCACTGGACCACCAGGAAAGTCCCCCGTGGGATCATTTTTCACCAGAGTGGCATCTGCCCAACAGGCACTGAGAGGAAATAGCTGCCTCTCTGTAGCCTAAGGACCAAGAATCAGACAGTTCCCTGGTTCAAATCCCAGCTTGGCCATTTACCATCTGTGTGACCTGGGGCCAATGACTTAAATCTCTCTGAAGCTCAGTTGTCGGATCTGTATATTGGGGTTAATGTGAAGATTAAGTTAGATCATGCACAAAAACCACTCAGTCTAGTGCCTGGTGTATGAAGTGTACTCATTATATTTTAGCTGTTAAAACTATTAGCTTTCTTGCTTTAACATTTAAATGTGCTATCAACTGTTAAATAGTGAACACAGTGTCTGACACAAGGTAACTGCTATGTTATTACCTGTCATATTTATAATATATTAATATTATTATTATATAATATATTATATAATATTATTATTGTCTCACTCTGCTCCCCTCCTCACGTCCTACACTGCAGTCGAACTCATCTCTCACCTCCTTGCCTTTGCACATGCTTTTCCCTTTAATTGGACTGAACTCCCATTTTTGGTTTTGTCTAATAACTTGGTTTCTCTTTCAAGACTCAGATCAGGAAGCATGTCTTCCAGGAAGTTTCTGAAAAGTCCCCAGGATGAGAATGGCACCCACCACACTCTTGTAACCCCTGGTCTACACTAGACTGTGTGCTGTTCTGGGACAAAACTGTATCGCCTTCATCCCTCTCCCCCGACACCTAGCAGAGAGTAGACCCAGATACACTTGTGGAAGAAATGATTCATGACAGCAATCACAATCATGATTATGATCACCAATAACAATGCAGCCTGTGAAGAAGAGTCATGTACCACAATGTTCATTGCAGCTACAATAGCCAGGACATGGAAGCAACCTAAGTGTCCATCGACAGATGAATGGATAAAGGAGATGTGGCACATATATACAATGGAATATTACTCAGCCATAAAAGGAAACGAAATTGAGTTATTTGTAGTGAGGTGGATGGACCTAGAGTCTGTCATACAGAGTGAAGTAAGTCAGAAAGAGAAAAACAAATACCGTATGCTAACACATATATATGGAATCTAAAAAAATAAAATAAAATGGTTCTGAAGACCCTAGGGGCAGGACAGGAATAAAGACGCAGACGTAGAGAATGGACTTGAGGACACGGGGAGGGGGAAGGGTAAGCTGGGACAAAGTGAGACAGTGGCATGGACATATATACACTACCAAATGTAAAATAGATAGCTAGTGGGAAGCAGCCGCATAGCACAGGGAGATCAGCTCAGTGCTTTGTGACCACCTAGAGGGGTGGGATAGGGAGGGTGGGAGGGAGACGCAAGAGGGAGGAGATACGGGGATATATGTATATGTATAGTTGATTCACTTTGTTATAAAGCAGAAACTAACACACCATTGTAAAGCAATTATACTCCAATAAAGATGTTAAAAAAAAAAAGGACATATGTCCAAAGATAACAGATAGTGACCAGTGCTAGAATAGAGTTCATAAAACAGGACCGGACCCCAGAGAGGGGAATGATGAAGTGTAGCTGGCAGGAATTTGGAAAAATAACCCCTTTTTACACAACTCAATCTCAAAAGCTGGCCTTCTCCCTTAGACTTTGCAAACACGATTGATTTCATTCTCGCTCAACCTCCTGCCCCACTTGATTTCTTTCCCTTCCTTCAGCCTCTGTCCTTCCTGAAGCGGGCATAACATCCTTAAGCCGCCTGTCCAGTCACAGTTCTTCCTGGCATTTTCCCTGCCACATTCCACTCGTCGGCGAGCAGATTTGAAAACGGAGTGGGGATTGGGATTAGGTGACTTTTAAGATTCCTTCCGATTCTTAGAGTTGAAGATTCTCTGAGCAAAGTGCTTAGAGGCAGAGAGATTCTCAGGAGCAAATTGCAGAAATTAGCAAAGATCTACTCAGCACATCCATGAACTCGCCTTAAAAACTTCACCATTTTATATACAGCAGGATCCCAAGCTACAGTTGCCAACAGCTTTCTCTTGCTTCTTTAACTGTGTTCAATTTTTAACCACTTTCACAATTTAAAATGTGTGTTAGAATCCTACAAAGGGACGCCGTCTTTATTTTCAAATGCAAATTTGATTCAAATCAAGGCCAAAGGCTTAAGCAGTGAGTTAGAAATCAACCCTTGAGTTCAAAGCTGATTTTAAGTGCAGCAAAATGCCCTTGCTCTTGTCCAGCCCTCGGGTTTCTACTCTAACTCTGCCATCTGAGGGCATTGAAAACGGAGACCCAGAGGTGACAGTCTTTTCATTCTCTTCCAGGCCCCTATCTCTACCATGTTAACAACAGAATTGTTGGCAACTAGATAATGATTATCTAATTCTAAAACGTTATCTAAATCCAGTAATAGGATTAAAGATAATTCAGTCTTTCCAGCTTTAGGATTCCAGCCACATGTTAACCCCTAGCAAACCCCACAGGCCAGTGGCCATTTCCATGGACTCTTCTTTCATTTAAAACAGTACTGTCCCCCCCAGCAACAAAAGAAAAAATGAGATAAATTGGACCTTGTCAAATTTTAGAATCTTTTGTGCTTCTAAGAACACCATCAAGAAACTGAAAAGACAAACCACAGAATGGGGAAAATATACTTACAAATCATATGTCTAATAAGGATATAGTATACAGAATGTGTAAAGAATTCTTATAACTCAATAAGACAAAGACAAATAACCCGATTGAAAAATGGGCAAAAAATCTGATTAGACATTTTCTCAAAGAAGATAAATAAATGGCCAATAAGTACATGGAGATGTTCGACATCATTAGTCATTCGGAAAATGCCAATCAAAACCACAATGACATACTATTTCACACATATTAGGAAGGCTATAATCAAAAAGACAGATAATTACATGTGTTGGTGAGGACGTGGAGAAATGGGAGCTGCCATACATTTCTGGTGGGATTGTAAAATGGTGCTCCCACTTTGGAAAAGTTTGGCAATGCCTTGAAAAGTTAAACATAGACTTACCATATAACCCAGCGATTCCACTCCTAAATATATACTCAAGAGAAATGACAACGTATGTCCACACACAAACTTGTACGTGAATGTTCACAGCAGCATTATTCATGATAGCCAAAATGCGGAAAGAACCCAAATGGTCACCAACTGATGAATAGATAAACAGAACGTGTTATATCCATACAATGGAATAGTATTCTGCCCAAAAAAGGAGTGAAGTACTGACACATGCCTCCACACAGATGAACCTTGAGAACATTAAGCAAAGTCAAAGAAGTAAGACAGAAAGGTTCTATATTGTATGATTCCATTTATATGAAATACTTAGAATATTTATTCAGATAATCTAAAGAAACAAAGTAGATGAGTGGTCGCCTAGGGGCCAGGGGGAAAGGGAAGGGGAGAATGATGGCTAATGAGTGCAGGGTTTATTTCTGGATTGATGAAAAGGTCCTGAAAAGAGACTGTGCTGAAGGCTGCACCACTTTGTGAGTATACTGAAAACCACTGAACTGCATTCTTTAAATGAGTGGATTTTATGGTGTGTGAATTATATGTCCATTTTTTTTTGCAAATTATAATTTTTAATTTAGTAAAGTACGGTTTTGAAACCCTTTATTATGTGAATGGTCACTCTATTCTTTTTTTTTAACATCTTTATTGTAGTATAATTGCTTTACAATGATGTTAGTTTCCGCTGTATAACAAAGTGAATTGGTTATACATATACATATATCCCCATATCTCCTCCCTCTTGCGTCTCCCTCCCACCCTCCCTATCCCACCCCTCTAGGTGGTCACAAAGCACCGAGATGATCTCCCTGTGCTATGCAGCTGCTTCCCACTAGCTATCTATTTTACAGTTGGTAGTGTATATATGTCCATGCCACTCTCTCACTTCATCCCAGCTTACCCTTACCCCTCCCCGTGTCCTCAAGTCCATTCTCTACGTCTGCATCTTTTATATGTCCATTTTTTTAATGTAGAAAAATAGCAGCATACCTAAGAGTCAGAGGTCTATGAGGCAAACTGGACCAGGGCTGCTGACAATCTTCCCCCCATGACAGACAGACTCACATTCACACGTGGTCAGCAGGAATTTATCAGGTACTTACTGTGACAGATTGATGCAAATCATAGAGAGTAGCAACACAGTCCCTGATAAATTCTAATTATTGGGGGCTGAGTTAGGTCCCTCAGCCATCTGCCTGGATCCTTCCAAACTGCCCAGCTACACATCCCAAGACCTCTCCAAATTCCCTGGCCTTCAGACACTCTGCACTGTTGTTCTTCTGTGAAAACTCCATCCATTTCTTCCCCCTTGCCTCTGCTCATGCTATGCCCTCCTCTCAAACTAACATGATCCAGCTTATCTTTTAAGTGACACCAGGAGCAAATTCTCTCTCTCCTATGAAGTAGTGCTTTGGTACCCAAAAAAGGACTCGATAAGTGTGTGCTGAGTGACTGAACAAATGAATGGCCTTAGATACTCATCCCTCTAAGTAGATTTGAAGAAATAAAATCGCCAGAGTTAGTGTAAGCCCTTGCTTAATTTCTCCAGGAGTTGTTGAAGCAGTACAGTGGATGAGTAAGCAGGCCTGGGGTGAGGTTATGTTCCCAGAAGGGGACTCCAATTCATATCTGAATTTCTCATAGAAATAATGGAAAAGCATGGCCATTCTCAACTTTATATCCACTGGGACACACGTTAGAAGATGCTCACATACAGGGCCAGCTCCCAGAGGCTTAATCAAGGTTATGTAAGTTCCCACCATGTTCTTTCCCAGTCAGGCAAGCATTTCAGAATGCAAGGGAATGAGAGCAACATTTTCATAAGGATAACTTTGAACCGGGTCTAATTTATTAAAAAACAGGAAATCACTGGGACTTCCCTGGCGGTCCAGTGGTTAAGACTACATGCTTCCAGTGCAGGGGGTGTGGGTTTGATCCCTGGTCGGGGAACTAAGATCCCACATGCCACGCGGTGTGGCCAAAAAAAAAAAAAAAAACAGGCCATCATTGACAAGCTTCAGACCCTTACTTATTAGTAGGAACAAATCACTTGCAATCCAACTCCCAACTGACTGTGACACACCAAGGTGTAGCCACACTGCAGATGAGGACCACTGGTCTATCAGGAAGTCACATTTCTGGAGAGGAGCCAGAACGGCAAACTTGTTATAGAAACAACCACAAAGCACAAATGATATCTTGGTACAAGGAAATGCTTTCTAAAGGGCATGTACAACATAAGTTTAACAAATCACACAGAACCCGACCCCATAAAACTATTTAACCTAGTGTTGGGTACAGTATGTCACAGAGCTTTCTCTCATCCGGCCTTAACCATGTCTGCTCATGTTTGCTACAACAAACCCAGAGGTCCAAAAGGGCTTCTCTGGGGAAATTTGCCCAGGAATACTTGAGATGATTTTGTGGAAAGATGATCAATTGATGATATTTTTAAAAATTTGATCCAAGGATAATTGTTTGCTGCTTTTTTTTTTCTCTAAGTGTTGTATTTCCCACCAGCAGGAATAAGCATTAACCATACATGCTATTTGTCTTTTTCGCTGCCTTCAAAGCAAAGTTTCTGCTTTCTTGAGCTGTCATCTCATCAGCATTAGCAAACTTCAGTCTGTGCCACAGTGTTATACAAGTCAGCCCCTCTCCCTTAAAAATTCATGAACCAACCCCTGTTTGCACAGAACTTGTCATCCTTTGATTCTTCGAGACTTGTCGTTTCACAAGTTTGGAAAGCCTCAACGCTCTGGCTTGATGATGGCCAAAGTTAAAGGTACACCGGCCTAAGTCTGATCCCAGATCCACAATGTGAAAACTATTTCTACAATGGCCTTGTAATGGGGGGTTGCAACCATCATTAGAGCCCTGCTTTTTTTCCCTTTTATCATCAGTTAAAAATTGAATATTTAACAATAATGAAGTAATAGGAGTAATCCTTGTAGAAACAAACATAGCACAGTTCACTCCTCCAAATGTTGATATCATTATATCTTAAATCCAATAAAAGTACTACCAGCTGCATCTCTGATGATCATTCTTTGACTACTACCACATGCAAGGTACTAAAGTATGAATTAAAAACCTACACATCCTAATTTACTTATATTTATGGAATACAAAATAATGTTTTCTGTACATCTTACATACTCTTATGTAATGTATAAAGTTAAATACATAAGACTTAAAATGCTTTCATATTGTTCAAAGACAAATTTCTCCCTTGCAAGTACTGTGGCATCTGATTACTCTCTCTTCTTTCTACCTTACTACGCTTGGTAATTAGCTACTGAAGCATCTCCACATAAAAATGCTCTCTTACAAGTCAGAGGAAAGATTGTTCTGAATTTCCTACATTTTTCTGCTCTTCTCTATGTTGTTTTCTCTCACTTGAATTTCACCCAGTATGCTTTCAAAGCCTTTTTCGATTATTTCCCCTCAATTATTGCCCTTTACAAAGTACAACATTTCTGTGATTCTAAATAAAAGTTCCTAATGTTAGTTTTCTCAGTTGACTTTATAAAACAGATGTTTGTGAGCATTCATCCCTTCTGCTTTTTACTGTAGGCATGCTTTTGTACCTCGTCTAAAGGTTTTCAAATTGTTTGCATATTTTGAGGTATTAACTGTGCGGAAGACGGTTTTTCTGCCTCCTTTTCCTTCAAATGATGGAGAAAGGGCCAAAGGAGGATTAGAATGGCTATATTTGCTCAAGAAATCAGGCAAGCACATCATGCCAAGATGACATAAATCAATGAGGTCTGGATTTGTGAAGTGTCTCAAGTTACTCTCTAAAGAGGACAACTTTGAAAAAACAAAGAAAACATTTTGTTAGGAATCTTTCCCTTGGTTTCCTAGACCTTAATATGATTTGGATTTATCTCTGGCCATTTATTTAACAACCCAATAAGTAGCAATTGACAGCTTCCTATGTGTAAATCCCCCACTGTAGGGGACACAGAGATAATTAAAACGTGAGCCCTGTCCCTAAAAAGCTTGGTGTAAAGAACAGGTATAGAGAGGATTAAATGAGTTTACCTATAAAAATCTTGGAATGGTTCCCGGCACTTACTAAGGGTTGGATACATGTTGCTATATATATTTTAAAAAAGAATAGATATAGATAAAAATGACTCCAATACAAAGCAAAATTTCCTAACTAGAGACACACACTGTCGATGGAGAATTGGAAAAGAAGAGATTCATTCTGGCTGGCTCTTTCTGGCAAGGCACTGTGGATGTTTTAGCATTTAAGTGGAGCTTTAAAGTGTAGGTAGGCCTTCCTTTGAAACCCATGTTGGAAGAGTAGAGAATAGGATTCAGTGGTGACAACACCGTTTGACTGAAGGGGTGAAGCTGACCCTGAAACGCTGGAGCTCTGACCCACCCACTGCAACTACAGGAGCCCCACCTTGGCTGTTGTAGCTATTGAGGTTCCATCTAAGTTCTCCTTTGCATCAAAGATTCTGCTGTTAGACTCACAGACATAGAGATCAGACTTGTGGTGGCCAAGGGGGAGAGGGGGAGGGAGAGGGATGGACTGGGAGTTTGGGGTTGGTAGATGCAAACTATTACATTTAGAATGGATAAACAACAAGGTCCTACTGTATACCACAGGGAACTATATCCAATCTCCAGGGATAAACCATAATGGAAAAGAATATATATATATATAAAAAGAATGTATATATGTGTATAACTGAGTCACTTTGCTGTACAGCAGAAATTAACACAACATTGTAAATCAACTATACTTCAATAAAAAAATGAGGATTAAAAAAAGAACGTTCTGCTGTTAAAATGAAGTATGAAAACCACTGGAAAAGATTATCTTAAAGGGCCCTTCCAGCACTAACCTTGTATGAATCACAGAAGAGATGGGGCATGACTATAAAATGAAAGACTTTGCTTTATCAAACTTACCAGCAGAAGGGGCGAGCATAGGAAACTAACATTCACTGAGCATTTACTATGTACCTAGGGTGTTGCACATATTACTATCGAATCCAAACAGCAAACCTATTCAGGCAGATACTGTATTATCCTCATTTTATAGGCAAGAAGACTAAGATTAGAGCAGTTAAATAACTTTCCGAAAGGTATGCTGCTAAGAAAGTGGCAGAGAAAGGATTTAAAGCCAGGGAGTGTAATGCCAAAGGGCAAACTCCTGTCAACCATTCCATGCCTCCATAAGGCACATCAGAGCTCACACGTTCAGAGGAAGGCTGAAAACAGACACACCTATGCCAACCAGGTTGTCACAGCCATTTTTGGAACAAACACTTACTTTAGAACCATCTCGAAAATTGGAAGCACTTTCTTCTGAATGTCGTCAATTTTGGCAAATCCTTGCTGTCAGAGGTTGGTGATTTTTGAAAACAGCCGAAAGTTGACTGGGAGTCAGGTCTTGTGCAAAAGTACATGATCAGACTTGGCAATGCCAAGCTGGTCAACAGTGTGGTGTGAATAAGGAGTGAGGCGGTGTATGAGTCAGCTCTGAAGTAGGGTCCCAAAGACAACTATACACAGTGTTGGAAAGCACATCTGGGCACCCAAGGTGATTATTTTGAAAGACAAAACTCTTGCTGTGTAAACCCTCGTGTGCGCTTTCGGGTTTTTGTTTTTTTTTTTTAAAAGGTTTCAGCAGCATGCCATGAAGGAACAAACCAACCCAGAGACCCGCTTTCACTTCTCCGCTCTGCCTCTCAGCCACTGAATAGACACGGTCAAGTCCCTTAACATGGCTGAACATCAGTTTTCTATAAAACAGAGACAGTAAAACCCAATGTGAAAGGCTGTTTTGGGAACGATAAAAGAAAAAAATGTATAAAGCAGTTAGTACCATTCCTGAACCCAAACGGGCACTCCAAAAAGGGCAACTATTATTGTTTTGAACCATGGATTAAATATTGTCTGCAGACTGGGGAGTTTGAGATGGTTTCGTTCAAACCAGATATGTTTTCGAGTTTTTCCCCAACTGCACTGAGTAGTGTATTCTCACATGGCATGGCACGTTGAGGCTCGGATAGTAAGAAAGGAGGGCTAGTAAGAAAGGAGGGCATTTGGAAAACTAATCAGGCTCCTCGAAAACATTTCTTGAAAATGCAGTCCACCACTACAGTATTTAACTCATTCGGCCTGCTAATAAACACTCTTCTAGTATCTTGGAAAGCAATGGTTTAGAGAGAAATTTTCTGACCACAATAATTGCATGTCTTTCACAGCAACTCTTTCAAAAAAAGCTACAAAATTTCTATGTTGGTGAGAAAGCAGGTGAACCAGGAAAGAAATGTAAAGCTTTGTGCATAAAGCTTGTTTTCCATGACATGGGAGGTCTGCTTTTGAAAGCAAGCAAAGTGTTCACTTATTAAGAAAAACCAGTTCTTTGGGCTCCTGCTAAGTGTTTTGGGGGCTCAACAATTATCCAAAACTCCGATTACAGTTCAAACCTCCCTCCCACCCCCGCCCCCAGCTCCCTGAAAACAGGAAACCTGACTGCGCCTGCATGATGCCTCCATCCTCACAACCTTGCTGCGAGTTGGGCCGAATATTATGGGAAACGAGTCTCAAAAGAGAAAAGCTGAAGGCAGGTGCAGGAACAAGACGCCCACTCCTCGGAGAGGGCCTTAGGTAAGTAGCTACAAGAGTTGTACGTGCCAATCAAAGACGGGCAAGGGTCAAGCTCCCTTTTGTGCACAAACAAAGACTAATTGCATGTTCATAGCTGTAGAGTCTGCGGGCACTAATTCGAGAAAGGAACTATAAAAACCTTGGACTCCCGCCTCCCGACAGCCGCCAAGGCAAAGCAGAGGGCTCCAGGAGCCCAGTGGCTGTCAACCAGCTGGGCCTCTCCCTGCCTTCTCCACAGCAACCGGGGGCTCCCACGTGGCTGCCATTTCAGAAATGAAAATAAGCCATTTTGTGGAAACTGAAAGGATAGCTGTGTTGTACATAACGCCAAGCCAATGAGCAGCAATGGAAAGGCTCCGAGCCACTTAGCTTCCTTTGAAGCACAATGCCCAATACTGTTGGCCTTGCTTTTTCATTGAATTGACCAAATTAGCTGGCTCTTTTGACATCTTGTAGACATGACTGGTCAGTGCAAGTTGTCCTTTTCTTACGTTCGAAAACAAAGGTCTGTTAAGGTGGTTTGGTCCTGTAAGGAACCATTTTGAATCAAGTTACTATTAAGGCCAAGCAACTGGAGCAGCCAGCTTTTGAATTTATTATTAATAGTAGCTTACATTCATAGAACACTGTCGCGTTGCCCAAACACTGTCATTCATTCAGTGTCTAAACACTGATGGGTACTCCTGCTGCAAGCAAGGCGCTGTGCTTGGCTCTCTGGAGAAAATAAACACGTGAGTCAAATAGGAGCCCTGCTCATTAAGCAGGGTAGACCTGATTGAGCCCATTCCGCAACCAAAGAGATTCAGAACCAAAGCTGTGAAGTGACTTGCCCGGATCACAAATCCTTTCAGTGCCAAAGCCAGGAGAGAATAGAGGCCCTCAGGCCCCTGCTCAGCGCGGAGCCCACTGCACCACCCTGCCTTTCCATCGGCGGGTGTAAGGAGCCCCCCAGCTGAGGGCGGTGAGTGTGTAGAGTCCAGGGGTCTTCAAGCCTGTACTCGTTCTCAATTAAAAACAAAACAAACCTCTCTTTCGCTGAACTCCCATACATAAAGCAGATGAAAGTGGAGTTGCTCTGGGGGAAGTGGGGACAGGGACACTGGTGTAGCAGAGCCCAGCTCTTCCACCGACAAGCTGTGTGACCTTGACAATCAATCTCTAGGCCTTAGTTTCCCCATCGACACAAGGAGGGAGTTGGGCTCACTAAAATATGTGAGTCCTAAAGACCCAGAGGGAACTTGTTACAACTTATGAATTCTCACCTTGTTATGAATTATCATTCCCAGGGGAGAAGACCTAAGAATCTGCATAGTAACAAGCTCCCCAGAAGATTCTGCTTCACAGCCAAGATCAGAAGCCCTGCATGAGATAACTTCCAGTGTCTGGGCTGGCCTATGAGAGCCCACACACAAGGAAATGCCATGTAAATTCTGGGATAGAACTCAAATGAGAAGGAGCCTGAAGAAGCTGCTTCTTTGTTTATTCATTCTCGCGTATCCACAAACATTCTGAACCTTTCTCTCTTTGCTGATTTCTGCACAGGGTACCAGAAACACAAACGCGACTAGTATAGAGTACTTGTCCTTCGAGAATCTCAAAGTTCATTAGTAGAGACAGGTGTGTAAAGAGATCAGCACAATGAAAGTGGTAGCTGCTTTAACAAGGAGAGGACAAGTGCTTTGGGAACACAGGGGAGAGAACCTGTAAGTACACACAGGCAGGGCTACACCTACAGGCTAAATCACGAAGTAGTGAGGAAGAAGAGGCTATCCACCGTGATAAGCAATAGCCAAGAGGCTGAACTTTATTCTGCAAGCAATGGTGGGCCATTGAAGGGTTTTAGGCAAGAGAACAACATGATCCAACTGAGGTTTGGAAAAGATGTTCTGTCTGCTGGGTGGAGAATGGGATGGAAGGAGCCAGAGCAAACAGGAAGACCAGCAAAGAGAAAGATGCCAGTAGAATACACGAGAGACCACTGGGCCTGAGCTCGAGCATCGCTGGTTGACCGCTGTATATCCTAGAGCAGCGCAGGGCACGTGGAAGTGCTGGATAAATGAAATTACGTCAGGCACTGTTCCAAGCATCTTATGTATTGTCTTCCTTAATTCCTTTAACAACCCTACAAGGTAGGTACCATTATTATCATAACGCTTCTTATTTTACAGTTGAGGAAACTCTGGCACGGAGAAGCTAAGAAACTTGTCCAAGTCACACAGTAACAAATTAGTACAGGTGGGATTTGAACCCGGGCAACCTGACTCCAAAAGCCATGCTCTTACTCTCTACTCGGCTGACTCTCTAATAAGTTCTGGGCAATTCACGTGGGAGGGAGGGAGGAAGAACGGAGGAAGGGGCGGATGGGTGCGAGGGCAGCAGGATAAGCAGCTGCTGGATACAGAGAGGGATGGAGAAGAAAGAGTCAAGGATGGCACCGAGTTTTCTTGCTTAGATAGCTGGGTATACACTGGGTGAGTACGTCCATGCATTTTCTTGATGAGGTAGAAGCCAAGAAGACTCAATGCTATAATCCCGGGCCCTGGGAATTTGACGACAGGGCAGTGAAGGAGTAAAGTAAGGCAGTGCAGAGAATGTGAAAGGGTGGCGTTGCCCTCAGGTTTTTGCTCTAGCAGTGCCCAGCTGTCAGGGATGGAGGGAGGGCAGGGCAAGAGATGATGGCAACAATATTACAAAACTTACTCCGGTTTCAGGCTTCTGAAAATGAGCTCAAGTAAGAACTGTGCTAGAAACACATATGGGGTGGGAGCCAGAGAGAAAGTATAATGGTATATGCTACTTCCTTAAAGCTCCACCAACACTTTGCTCTCCCCCACCAAGGCACTACTTAGGTGTTCTGGCGAGTTCCCTGGTGGTGCGTACCTAAGTGATTATGTTGCAAGTCATGGGGGAGTGGAGCAAAGTCTGCCTGTTTACAAGTGAAGCAAATGCTAGTTTGTAACACTTGGCTTGGAAAGTCAGCTTTCCCACTGTTCCCAATCTTCAGACCTTAAGGTAAATATGGACACTGATCTGTAGGCAGGGGCCGGGATTCGGCACAGAGGAAGTCCAGCTTTAAGGCCACTTCTTAAAGTTTAGCAAGCATCAGAGCCCGTGAAGTGCTGGTTAAAACACAGCATGCTCAGCCCCACTGCCAGGGGCTCTGATTCAATAGGTTTGGAGTGAGTCACGTTTCTAACAAGTTCCTAGGTGATGCTGATGGTCCTGGGACCACTCTTTGAGAACCACTGACTAGAGCAGCAGTTATTAAACTTTTTGCTCACAAGGCTCCTTCACATTCTGAGCAAATACTGATGATTTCAAAGGGGCTTTGTTAGTGTGGGTTGGGTCTATTTGTACTATATTAGAAACTGAAATGGAAATTTAAAATACATTTATTTATTAATTCACTTAAAATAACAATATCAGTTTTCTGTATACAACATTATATTTCCCCTTCTCTATACCTTACACGGCGCTCACCACCAAACATTTAGTTGATCTCCTCTCCCATTTCACCTTCCCCCTCCCTGCTCCACAACCCCTTCCCATCCCGTGACCACTACTCTGTGTTCTGTACCTACGTGTTTGCTTTTGTTCTGGTTTGGCTCATTCATTTATTTTGTGTTGTTTGTTTGGTTTTTATATTCCATATAGGAGTGAAATCATATGGTATTTGGCTTTCTCTGTCTGACTTATTTCACTTAGCAAAATGCCCTCTAAGTCCATGCATATTGTCACAAATGGCAAGATTTCATCTTTTTATGACTGAGTAGTATTCCGTTGTGTGTGTGCATGTATGTGTGTGTGTGTGTGTGTGTGTGCATCACATCTACTTTATCCAGTCATCTGTTGATGGGCGCTTAGGTTGTTTCCATATCTTGGCTATTGTAAGTATGCCACAATGAACATAGTGGTGCATATATCTTTTTGAATTAGTGTTCTCATATCCTTTGGATAAATACCCAGAGGTGGGATATCTGGCTCACATGGTAGTTCTAAATTTTCTGAGGAACCTCCATACTGTCCTCCACAGTGGCTGCACCAGTTTACATTCCCACCAACAGTGCACGAGGGTTCCCTTTTCTCCACATCCTCACCAGCATTTGTTATTTGTGTTCTTTTTGATGATAGCCATTCTAGCAGGTGTGAGGTGGTATCTCATTGTGGTTTTGGTTTGCATTTCCCTGATGATTAGTTATGTTGAGCACCCTTTCATGTGCCTGTTGGCCATTTGTATTTCTTCTCTGGAAAAATGTCTATTGAGCTCCTCTGCCCATTTTTTAATTGAGTTATTTTCTATTGTTTCTAAGTTGTATGAGTTCTTTGTATATTTTGGATATTAACCCCTTATTGGATACATGACTTGCAAATATTTTCTCCCATTCTGTAGGTTGCCTTTTTTTTTATTGTTTCTGTTTCTGCACAGAAGCTTTTTAGTTTGATGTCCTCCCACTTGTTGATTTTTGCTTTTGTTGCTTGCACTTTTGGTGTCATATCCCAAAAATCATTGCCAAGACCAATGTCAAGGGGGTTTTCCTCTATGTTTTCTTCTAAGAGTTTTATAGTTTCAGGTCTTACATTTAAGTCTTTAATCCATTTTGAGTTAACTTTTGTGAGTGGTATAAGACAGAGGTCCAATATCATTCTTTTGCATGTTAACATCTAGCTTTTCCAGCATCATTTATTGAAGAGACTATCCTTTCCCCATTGAGTATTCTTGGCTCCCTTGAAAATATTAGTTGACCGTTTATGTGTGGGTTTATTTTTGGCTCTCTATTCTGTTCCATTGGTCTATGTGTCTGTTTTTATGCCAGTACCATACTGTTTTGATTACTATAGCTCCATAATATAGTTTGAAATCAGGACATGTGATGCCTCCAGCTTTGTTTCTCTCTCTCAGGAATGCCTTGGGTATTCAGGGTCTCTTGTGGTCCATATAAATTGTAGGATTGTTTTTTCTAATTTCTGTGGAAAAATGCCATTAGAATTTTGATAGTGATTGTATTGAATCTATAGATGGCTTTGGCTAAGTGTGGAATTTTAACAATATTAATTCTTCCTATCCATGAACACAGGATATCTTTTCATTTATTTGTGTTTTCTTCAACTTCTTTCATCAATATCTTGTAATGTTTAGTGTACAGACCTTTCACCTCCTTGGTTAAATTTATTCCTAAGTATTTTATTATTATTGATGCTATTGTTTATGGGAGTATTTTCTTTATTTCTTTTTCAGAATAGTTTGTTGTTATACTTGCTTCTGGTTTCAACCTTTTGCAAAATGTTGTTATCATTCTATGTATATAAAGAAAATCCAGTCTCACACAAACATATGTTTTGGAAAAAGAAGCAGCATTTTACTTGTCTTTTGAGATAATTGTGGATAGTCTTCTTTGATATTAAGCCAAAACTCAGCAAGTGATAGTTTCTTTTTTTAATTTAATTTAATTTTTTATTTTTTTATTGAAGTATAGTTGATTTACAATGTTGTGTTAATTTCTGCTGTACAGCAAGCAAGTGATAGTTTCTTAAAGGTGATCTGCAATGTGGAGTTTGGAACAATATCAATGAACTTTACATACTCTGTTACACCAAAGTCCATTGATCTATCTTGGGTTTTGTATTGATCTTTGACTCATGCATGATGTCATAATATCATGCATTGATCATTTCAAAAATACTCATTTCTGAGTTGTGAAGATCTTCCAAATATTTACACTTTTAATTATACAACATTCAAAAAATCACATTTGTTAATATCATCACCAGTAGCATCATAAAACTCTTTAACTACTGGGAAACTGCCAAGCTCACAGCAGTGGACACAAGTTTTCTAAACTTCTAATTTTGTTTGCAAGCTCAAATTCCACCATTGGTGACAAATACTGTCAGCTGTTTTCCGTGTAGTGACAGGCTTACTTTGTTCATTTTTGAGAAAATATCTGTGAAATACCCAAGTCTGAATAACCATAATTTTTTCATCAGTTGTCTTTTTAAGTAAAAAAGTGGTCTTCCATTTTTAAAAGAGTGGCTAGTTCAGCATGCAATTCAAACAATCACACAAGTGCTTTTCCTCAAGACAACCAATGGACTTAAGTGTGCGGCAGAAGTGATTTATGTATACAAGTACTTAAGAGTCAAGATTTAATAAAATTAATGTTTATTTTTTAACTGCTTCTTCAAGGACATTCTTAAGTGAAACTGGCTTTTGTGTGTGTGTGTGAGTGCTTGGCGGTGAAGTGTACAGTGACTGCTAGTACAGCTTGGTGCCACTGCCTTGATCCATGCTAACATGCCAGAAATTTTATCCACCATTGCTTCTGCACCTTCCGTGCAAATGTCAACACAGTGAAAAAGGCATGTAATGTCTTAGTGTTATTAGAAAAATAGTTTTGGCCTCACAAGCTCCCTTGAAGGGTCTTGGAAACCATGGACCATGTTGGCAGAACCGCTGGTCAAGAGCATCCTGCATCCAAAGTTTTATCTCATTCACTCACTCACTCAAAAACAATCATTAAATACCTGCTGTGTTCCAGCACCGCCCCCCCCCCACACACACAGCTTAGGTATATTTTCTAACATTACAATCTTCTATCCAGATCACGTTGAGGGGCTAAACCTAAAACACAACTCCTCCAAACTTTTAAGGTGGGGTCCACTTAGGAAAGATCACAAGGGATGGTATTTCCCAGTGCAGCCTTCTCTGTCCAGACCCAATATAGTCTCATGCCATTTCACACTCACTCAAAGATATCATGCTACTACCTAGGTACACTGTATAAGCATTAGCAAGTCAGCCTATAAGGACAAACGTCCCTAGAGCCATCCACGATATTACAGATTTAATGACTTGTAGGAAGGTGAGTGGAATAAGCCACAACCCTAACATTCCGCTCTGCCTTGCTTTATTGGATAAAGTAAGTCTATATACTTTGTATATATTTATTTATTTATATATTTATATATACGATATATATACTAGTATGTACTTTATATATGCCATATAGACTATCCATATATAGTATTAAATCATCCAAAAAAAGGTAATATTTTTATAGCAATTACAGATGTCAGTCACCACACAGTATTAACATTTTTCTTTGAAAATAGTACATAGTAAGTACTATATAACTGTTGTAAAATAAAATACCTATGTTTCAGGCACTAATCTAAGGACAAAGCTCAGTTTAATCTCAGTCTTCTGAGGCAGATTTGGCATAAAAGCCTATTCATTGCAATTAAGAATGAATAAGAAAATAAACAGCTGCAGCTGGATTTTTCAATTAGTGTGGTACAAGGCTTAAAACCTATAGAGTAGAAGTTGCAGCCAGTCTTCGCTATAAGAAATACACCTACAAATTCCAGAGTCTTCTAAAGGCTTGATGACAGGCCTTCTATGCTTGCTTCTGTTCTAAAAAAAAATTTTTATTTCATTAGATTTTCCCCTTCCATCCTCCTTGCCTCCCTTTCCATCTGATGCAGCTTCACAAAGCCCCTCCAACTAGTTATATTACACTTATAGCAAATTACATTACTTTCAACGAAGGGTTGGTTTTTTTCTATTAGTGCAGATGTAAAGTGCATCTTGCACATTGTTAATACTCTCATTATTGATACCTAATGCTTCATTAAAATAAGTGGGAAACATTTAAGTACAAATCCAGGAAATTCTATTCTCTGGGGCAGTGTGCCAGGCTCCATTTGTTCCAGAATGGGATAAATGCTGAAAGTTGCAAGGTATCATCAAAAGTTTATTTACATTCATTGTCGGCTTGCTTCCCACACAAATATATTCTGTGTTTAAAATGTATAGACAAGCCAGGCCTTCTCACGCTGTTTGCAGTAAAATGTGGCTTACCACATCTCTCTGAGGAACCCCTGACAAATAGGCTCTTGTTGTCCAACTTTCACTCTACTGAGGGTAATGATTCAGTGGTTCAGAAGGTTAATTCCTGGAGATAGTGTTGTCTTTGGCTTGAACAGATGTTGGTAGTGCTTTAATGTGGTTATCAAACTAGGCTGCCCTTCATTCTTTGCTCTTGGGAGCCCGGGGCTTTGTTCCACACGACATTCCAGCCCCCGTCTATGGAGATCCAGCAGAGCTGAACATACCACAGCATTACTCCTGCCAGCACAGGCTCCTCTGGGGTCACTGTGGATACTGACAATATACAGCACTGAAACTGATAACAACAGACTTGATCTTTTAAAGGTCTGTAAATATTTGTAAGTGCATAAAGATTTAGAATGTCTTTTGATCCCCCGATTCAAAACTCTGTAAAACTACTCACTCATTAGCTGTTCAAATACCTCAATAGATCTATGGTCTGGCCTCTCAATGGTTTACTACATACCCTAATATCTTTTGGCCATATCAATCTCCAAAATGTCTGCAATAATTGCTTGTATAATTAGGATGTATAATTGGGATGTTCACGCCCATCAAGTGGAATCAACATTGGGCAAGAGTTCAAATACCCAACATGTTCAATTTTGCTGGTGCTCATTTGTAATGATAAATCCACTGTCATCAGCCTAGGAGAGATCATTTTCACTGAAGCACAGATTCCTATTTTTCTGGCAAATTGCTATCAATACAACACCACTGAAATGGTGGCATCCCAATAGCACAGTGCTGTTTCAAAATCAAACTGTGGTGGTTGACAACTTATTATGTGTCCAAGCACTGCACAGGAAGAAATACAAGAATGTTCTGCTCTTACGGAATTTAGTCATGCTGAGGAGCTCGGAGTCACATCCAGAAACAATTCAAGAACAATCAGTACCAGGAGGAAGATGACTTAGTGCCATAATGAATGGTATAGTTCTGGACAACAAATGCCTCAGGATGCCAGGAAGGAGAGAAAGTGATGACAACAGTGACTGATGTTGATGTTCAGTACAACTTAACTGAGGTCTTCCTCTGAGCCGGACCCAAGTTAGGTGCTGGGGCTACAAAGATGAATAAGACAGAGTCGTCCTCAAGGAGCTTGCAGTGCAGTGGAGGAGACAGACCTGGAAACAGCTCATTTCAACATGACAGGTAAGGATTAAATAGAGGGCTGTACAAAATTCTGGGGAAGCCCAAAGCAAGGAGGACCAACCCAAGGAGGAAGTCAGGAGAATTCTCACAGAGAAGTATGCATCATGCAGGGCTTTGAAACTCAAGTAAGAGTTCTTCAGGGTAATGAGGGGAGGGGATGACTGGCAGAGGGGCTCAGCGGTGTGAAGCCTACTTAGGCTTCTTAGGAAAGTGAGAGACTTAGAGTAACTGGAAGTAGTTACTCTATGCACTTAAACAGACAAGGTAAATGAGGTTCGAAGAGATTAACTCTTGTGTCCTAAGGTCCCACAGCTGGGAAATGATAAAGAGAGGCCTGAAGTGCACATCCACCTGACTCCTCTGTGATGCTCTCAATCAGCATCCTGCCTTCGCAAAGATTTGGAAACAAGTACAAGTCAATTCAGGGCATCCATAAAATCTTTGAGTGGTATAAATTGGTAATAAATTCACTTCCATATACGATATAAACAACCTGAAAAATCCCAGAGCAAGGGAATCTACTTAAGATTTAGCATCTTTAATTTCAGGAATGCTAACTTCCAACATTTGCTGCTTTTTTTTGGCTGTGCCACGTGGCATATAAAATCTTAGTTCCCCGACCAGGGATCAAAGCCACGCCCCTTGCAGTGGAAGGGCAGAGTCTTAACCACTGGACTGCCAGGGAAGTCCCACTTTCAACATTTGTAACATCATTTTGGATACCTTTGGATATGGCCAAAGGAAAAGATAATATATACCTGAAAAGGAAAAGAAGGAAATGAGAAGAACTGAATCATTAACAATTTTTTTTTTTAACTGTAAGGACCTGAGGAACACCCTGTATCAAGATGGGAACTCAGCAAACTAATTTGTCAAGCAAGCCTCCTCCTTTCTCTGAGCCTTGGTTTCCTCACTTGTAAATCGAGTAGGCTAAACTTATTGGAAACACACAAAAAAAATTCTTATTAGACAGATGACATAAAACTGAGAAGAAACACTGAATGAGAGAATAACCTTCTCTAGGGAAAGGGCAGAAAGGGTCTTAGTTTTTCCTTCAAAAAGTGGAGGGATTATACAGAATGGATAAACAACAAGGTCCTACTATATAGCACAGAGAACTATATTCAATATCCTGTGATAAACCACAATGGAAAAAAGAATGTGTGTGTGTGTATATATATATATATATATATATATATATATATATATATATAACTGAATCACTTTGCTGTACAGCAGAAACTAACACAAAATTGTAAATCAACTATACTTCAATAAAATATTATTTTTTAAGTGGAGGGATTGGTCAGGATGGTCCCTGGGGCTCCACTCTGTTCTGGCTCTCTAGGCCTCTACAGCTTTAGACAGGTTTGGTTCTCACAGGGGCACTGCGGTCCCCCAGGGGGCATTTACCCAAAAAAAAACTGGAGGGTTGTCACAGTGACCGGGCGAGTCACTATTGGCATTCAGCAGCTGGAGACCAGGAAGGCAGACATGACCTCACGCAACGAAGAACTGTCCTGCGTCACACATAACGTTTTTCACCCCTGGATTTATTGAGGTATAATTCACAAATAAAGCTAGATATATTTAAAGTGTACAATGTAGTGATTTGATATACACATACATTGTGAAATGATTAACACAATCAAGTTAATTCATATATCCATCAGCTCACATAGTTACTTTCTTTTTTTTCTTTCTTTTTCTTGGGGGGTGGGGGTGAGAACACTTAAGATCCACTCTCTTAGCAAATTTCAAGCATACAGTCCAGTATTGTTAACTATAGTCACCACACGGTACATTAGATCCCCAGAACGTCATCTTATAACTGAGAGTTTGTACACTTCGACCAACCTCTCTCCATTTCCTCCACCCCCAGGCCCCTCATAACCACCACTCTACTCTCTGTTTCTAAGAGCTCAGCTTTTTTAGATTCCGCATATATGTGAGATCGTACAGTATTTGTCTTTCTCTATCTGACTTCTTTCATTTAGCATAATGTCCTCCAGGTTCATCCATGTTGTCACAAGTGACAGGATGTCCTTTCTTATGGCTGAGTAATATTCCATTGTATAGATAGATAGATAGATATGGGAGATTAGATAGATAGATGGATAGATAGGTAGACAGATACGTAATGAATCATCATATCTTCTTCATCCATTCATCCATTGACAAACACTTAGGTTGTTTCCATATCTTGGCTATTGTAAATAAGGAGGCAATGAGCATAGGAGTGCAGATTATCTCTTCAAGATACTGATTCCATTTCCTTCAGATATATACTGAGTAATATGATTGCTGGATCATGTGGTAGTTCCATTTCTAAATTTGTGAGGAACCTCCACCCTGTTTTCTTTTTCTTTTTTTTTTTAACATCTTTATTGGAGTATAATTGCTTTACAACAGTGTGTTAGTTTCTGCTTTATAACAAAGTGAATCAGTTATACATATACATATATCCCCATATCTCTTCCCTCTTGCGCCTCCCTCCCTCCCACCCTCCCTATCCCACCCCTCTAGGTGGTCACAAAGCATCGAGCTGATCTCCCTGTGCTATGCGGCTGCTTCCCACTAGCTATCTATTCTACCCTTGGTAGTGTATATATGTCCATGCCACTCTCTCACTTTGTGCCAGCTTACCCTTCCCCCTCCCCGTGGCCTCAAATCCATTCTCTACGTCTGCGTCTTTATTCCTGTCCTGCCCCTAGATTCTTCAGAACCATTTTTTTTTAGATTCCATATATATGTGTTAGCATATGATATTTGTTTTTCTCTTTCTGACTTACTTCACTCTGTATGACAGACTCTAGGTCCATCCACCTCACTACAAATAACTCAATTTCGTTTCTTTTTATGGCTGAGTAATATTCCATTGTATATATGTGCCACATCTTCTTTATCCATTCATCTGTTGATGGACACTTAGGTTGCTTCCATGTCCTGGCTATTGTAAATAGAGCTGCAATGAACATTTTGGTACATGACTCTTCTTGAATTATGGTTTTCTCAGGGTATATGCCCAGTAGTGGGATTGCTGGGTCGCAGGGCAGTTCTATTTTTAGTTTTTTAAGGAACCTCCATACTGTTCTCCATAGTGGCTGTATCAATTTACATTCCCACCAACAGTGCCAGAGGGTTCCCTTTTCTCCACACCCTCTCCAGCATTTACTGTTTGCAGATTTTCTGATGATGGCCATTCTGACCGGTGTGAGGTGATACCTCACTGTAGTTTTGATTTGCATTTCTCTAATGATTAGTGATGTTGAGCTTTCTTTCATGTGTTTGTTGGTAATCTGTATATCTTCTTTGGAGAAATGTCTATTTAGGTCTTCTGCCCATTTTTGGATTGGGTTGTTTGTTTGTTTGTTATTGAGCTGCATGAGCTGCTTGTAAATTTTGAAGATTAATCCTTGGTCAGTTGCTTCATTTGCAAATATTTTCTCCCATTCTGAAGGTTGTCTTTTTGCCTTGTTTATGGTTTCCTTTGCTGTGCAAAAGCTTTCAAGTTTCATTAGGTCCCATTTGTTTATTTTTATTTCCATTTCTCTAGAAGGTGGGTCAAAAAGGACCTTGGTGTGATTTATGTCATAGAGCGTTCTGCCTATGTTTTCCTCTAAGAGTTTTATAGTGTCTGGCCTTACATTTAGGTCTTTGATCCATTTTGAGTTTATTTTTGTGTATGGTGTTAGGGAGTGTTCTAATTTCATTCTTTTACATGTAGCTGTCCAGTTTTCCCAGCACCAATTATTGAAGAGGCTGTCTTTTCTCCACTGTATATTCTTGCCTCCTTTATCAAAGATAAGGTGACCATATGTGCCTGGGTTTATCTCTGGGCTTTCTATCCTGTTCCATTGATCTATGTTTCTGTTTTTGTGCCAGTACCATACTGTCTTGACTACTGTAGCTTTGTAGTATAGTCTGAAGTCAGGGAGCCTGATTCCTCCAGCTCCATTTTTCGTTCTCAAGATTGCTTTGGCTATTCGGGGTCTTTTGTGTTTCCATACAAATTGTGACATTTTTTGTTCTAGTTCTGTGAAAAAATGCCATTGGTAGTTTGATAGGGATTGCACTGAATCTGTAGATTGCTTTGGGTAGTAGAGTCATTTTCACAATATTGATTCTTCCAATCCAAGAACATGGTATATCTCTCCATCTATTTGTATCATCTATAATTTCTTTCATCAGTGTCTTATAGTTTTCTGCATACAGGTCTTTTGTCTCCCTAGGTAGGTTTATTCCTAGGTATTTTATTCTTTTTGTTGCAATGGTAAATGGGAGTGTTTGTTTCCTTAATTTCACTTTCAGATTTTTCATCATTACTGTATAGGAATGCAAGAGATTTCTGTGTATTAATTTTGTATCCTGCTACTTTACCAAATTCATTGATTAGCTCTAGGAGTTTTCTGCTAGTATCTTTAGGATTCTCTATGTATCGTATCATGTCATCTGCAAACAGTGACAGCTTTACTTCTTCTTTTCCGATTTGGATTCCTTTTATTTCTTTGTCTTCTCTGATTGCTGTGGCTAACACTTCCAAAACTATGTTGAATAATAGTGGTGAGAGTGGGCAACCTTGTCTTGTTCCTGATCTTAGTGGAAATGGTTTCAGTTTTTCACCATTGAGGACGATGCTGGCTGTGGGTTTGTCATATATGGCCTTTATTATGTTGAGGAAGGTTCCCTCTATGCCTACTTTTTGGAGGGTTTTTATCATAAATGGGTGTTGAATTTTGTCAAAAGCTTTTTCTGCATCTATTGAGATGATCATATGGTTTTTCTCCTTCAATTTGTTGGAAGAGACTTCTGCAATGTCTCTACCTGATGTCTGAATCAACCTCTTAAGGGGTTAAAAGAAACGTAGTTCCATGATTTGGTTTCCATAAAGTCAAACACCTGTAGTAATTGTTGGGTTCTTTTTTTTTATTCTCGTAGAATTAGCTGATGGGCTGTCAGAGCTGTTAAACTGACCCATGGTTCTTGTGATTCTGTGCCCATGATTCAAAATCAAAAAGGACATAAAAGAAAAGCGATTTTGAGAAAAGGTCTTTCTGAGTTCAGTGAAATTAACCATCTCTGAGTTCCTGAGAATGGATGAGAAGTAGAGTGGAGGTGGGCCACCCACTGCACAACTCCAGGGGGCACCGGACGCATTGTATTGTGCTCTAGGGGTGCCAGTCATGTACAACACATGGAAATGATGCCCACTGGAGTTAGTTGTGCCACTAACTAAGCTTCAAAAACCTGGCTCCTGGGCAGGATCGGATCCGTATTTTGTGAAGCCTAGGGCTTATCCAATTGAGGCTGGCCCTCTTATAAGGGATGAAAATTTATAAATAAAAAATAAGGTACAGGTATATAGTCACCAAAAGATGTACTATAACATTCATAGTATATGTTCCTGATGATAGCTCCAAACTAGTATCTATTCACATGGATCAAGTGTAGTACAGTCTCAAACTAGAATACTATATACAGCAATAGAAAAGAACAAGCTACTGAAATATGCAACAATAAAGATGAACCTCACAGACACACCTTTGAGTAAAAGAAGCCACAGACGAAAGAGGACGAGTTGGATAATTTCGTCTGGAAACATGGGAAAACCAAATCTGTGCTGTTAGAAACCAGGCTAGTGGTTATCTTTGGGGCACAGTGACAGGAGGGGAGCAATTGCAGGATTTCTGGGGTGGTGGTCATTTCTGATTTTTTAATCTGTTGCTGATTACCTGGATATATTAATTTTTAAAAATGCTTTGAGCTGTACCCTTATGACATGTGTACTTTTCTTCAACTTTTTTCAATTTTATTTTTTAAAGGTAGAGGGCCTTGTTAGAGGCCTGTGTTTCAATTCAACACAGCCCTGGGACAATTAGTAAGACGAGGACAGCCTCTCCTTCAGTGCCCACCACCTACAGCACTCCCAGGAACAGACTCTGCTGGGAGACCACGGGCTGGCCTTTGGACAAAGGCTTTGGCGAACCCCACCTCTGTCTTAGGCTCCCTGTTCCCTAAGGCCTCTAGCTGAAGCATCTCCCTTAGGCCTGCCCCCTCCCAGAAAGTTCCCTTCATTCTGAGTTTTCTGAGCCCTGTTTCTTCATCCCATCTCCCACCTGCTGAGTCCAGTGTTTGTCTGTCCCATGGCCTATCCCCTGAGGCCTCTGCTTTCTGTTCTCAGGTATCTCTGAAGACAAGGCCAAAAGCAACAGGTAGAGCCAATGGTGGGAATTGAGAACTCCTGGCTGGCTGAGGAGGGAGTTTTGAGTGCAAACACCAAGACCAACAATAGCTAACACTAATAGCTAACTATATGTCACACATTGTTCTAAGTGTTTTATAAGGATTAACTCAATTAATGCTCACAATAACCCTTTGAGGCAGTTGTTATTACTATCACCATTTTCCAAATGAGGAAATTGAGACTTGGAGAGATAAAATAGTTTACCCAAGGTAACACAGCTATTGAATACACTGAATGAATTAATATATCTGTGTGAATCTATGTTTGCATCTGCATATTTGCATATGTGTGCACACATGCATGTCAATCTCTCTATACGTGCCTGCATGTGTGTATATGTCTGTGTCAGCCCAGTTAGTAAATGTGGCCGGGCTGACATTTGAATAATCACAGCCAATATTTACTGAGTGTTTATAATGTGCCTAGCACTATGCTAAGCGCTTTGCACACATCTCATTCAATCCTACCCATGAAGCAGATGGAGTAGTTTACTGTTTAAGGACACTCTCTGGAACCAGGCTGCCTGCATTAGAATCCCAGCTCTTCTGCTTACTAGCTGTGTGACGCTGAACAAGTCACTTACCCTCTCTGAAACTCATTTTTCTCATCTGTAAAGTGAGGGTAGCCAGAGTACCTACTTCATAAGGTTGCTGCAAGGATTAAATGAGAAAATACATAGAAAGCATTTAAAACAGTTCCTGGCACACAGTAAGCACCATATGAACATTACAGATTAGTAGGCTGAAGCTCTGAAACGTTGAATTTGACTTAACAATAATAGAAGCATAATAGCTTCCATTTACAAAGTGCTCAGTATGTGCTGAGTAGGCCCGTTTCATACATTGTAATATAGATAGATATGCATATACATATAAAAATATACAAAAGCATATGCTTATATATATATGTGTATATGCATACATTTTAAAATAACAAAATTAAAAGGTTAAGAAACTTAAAAGGAAATGGTAACTATGCGAGGTGATGGATATGTTAAGTAGCTTGATCGTGTTGAATATTTCACAATGCATATGTATATCAAATCATCAAGTTGTACACCTTAAATATAGACAATTTTAACTTGCCAGCTCTACCTCGGTAAATCTAACCTGCCCAGGGTTGCAGAGCTCTAAATGGGCGATGCAGGCCTGGTCTGTGTGAGGCCTGAGCTCGTATCCTCAACCACCTTGCACTGATGTGGGAGTGTGTTAGGTCAGCACATGTTTGTCCCTGTCTTTGTGTGTGATCTACGTGCAAGGAAATGTGAATGTGCATGGCTGTCCGTTTCTGTAGTGTAGGTGTCTGTATGTCCCTGTGAAACTGTGCGTGTTTTTAGGGATCATTCTGGCCCTTTCCTCACATGTTCTTCTCCAGTACAGCCAGCAGAGGGGGCTCAGGAATTTTTTTCTCATCTTGAAGAAGTCAAGAGTATACACAATATTAAAAACACAGATTCCTTTGAAAAATGCCAGTTCTTGAAGGGGATAGCTATGGTCTAGGACCGGCTTTTCATAATCTGAAGACAGAAAGCAGGCAGCCACTCAGACCTCGCATCTTTCCACTACCAGGGCCATTTCTGTCTGAGAGCAGGCACCCAACCCAGCCCCCAAAGAATGCTAAACCACTGAGCTGCCCAGCATCACTTCCATCTGTCTGTGACACTCTGCATGGCCCACTCACTGCCTTCCGGCTATCCAAAGCCCTCCACAGCTCCCTCACAACCCACCAAGAACCCCAAGTTCTCCTTCCTTCCTCCCCACTCTCTTGCCTTCCTTCGGCTGGCTGTTCAGATGTAATTCGACTGACACTGACAGCACCCACAAGGCCAGGCTTTGTCTCATTTAAACCTCCCAACATGCCTAGGAGGCAGGAACCATTATGTTACCCTCCTCATTTAGCAAAAGAGAAATCAAGGCTCAGAGAGGAGGATGCTTTGCCTGAAGTCACACCGTCAATAGGGGGCAGAATAAGAAATCAAACCCAGGTTCCTGTGAGTCCAAAGTCTACTCTCCCTTCCACTACACCATGGGCTATGCCAATCGGTGGGGCTGCCATTGGGACCCACATGGTAACAGGCTCCTTATCGTGACTAACTCCTACACCCAAAATTCTCAAACATGAATGTGCATCAAAATCACCTGAGGGTATTATTAAAGAAAAAACAAAATACAAACAAAACCCACAAAAGTCACAGGGCATCTGTTTCTGTAGCAGGCCCAGGAACTTGTCTGTGTAATAGAGACCCCATGTCACTTCTCACACAGGTGGTCCCCTGGCCACACTGAAGGAAAACCAGGCCTCTTACAAGGCCCACTCAGCCTCCCTCAAGCACCATGAGTTCTTGAGCAGCCAATTCAACAAAGCTTCAGAACTGTTCCAAAACCATGGTGACCATTGATGGAGTACCTACCGCATGCCGGCTACATTACATTTAGGTCTATGATCTATTTTGAGTTCATTTTAGTGAAAGTTATAAGGTCTGTGTCTAGGTTCTTTTTTTTTTAATGGATATCCAGTTATTCCAGCACCATTTGTTGAAAAGACTACCCTTTCTCCATTGAATTGCCTTTGCTCCTTTGTCAAAGAATAGTTGACTATATTCAGGTGGATCTATTTCTGAGCTCTCTATTCTGTTCCACTGATCTATTTGTCTATTCTTTCATCAATACTACACTGTCTTGGTTACTGTAGCTTTATAGTAAGTCTTAAAGTCATAATAGGAGCCTGAGTCCTCCAACTTTGTTCTTCTTCAGTATTTTGTTGGCTATTTTAGGCCTTTTGCCTTTTCATGTAAGCTTTGGAATGGCTTTGTCGATATCTGCAAATAACTTGCTGGTATTCTGATTGGGATTGCACTGAATCTATAGATCAAGTTGAGAAGAATTGACATCTTAATAACACTGAGTCTTTCAATCCATGAACGCCAAATATCCTTCCATTTATTTAGATCCTTTTTTATTTCTTTCATCAGAGTTTTGCAATTTTCCACATACAGATCTTGCAAATATTTTGTTAGATTTATATTTAAGTATTTGAATTTTTGTGCTATTGTAAATGGTGTTAAATTTGAATTTTTAATTCTAATTGTTCATTGCTGGTATACAGGAAAGCAATGGCTTTTATATATTAACCTTGCATCCTGTTTCTACTTTCTAGTTTCAAGTGGTTTTTTTTTTGGTCATGATCACTCATCTGCAAAGACCCAGGCACTTTATATACACTATTTACCATTTAATCCTCAGGACAACCCTGCAGTCAGGTCTTATTAACATCCCCATTTGGCAGAGGAGGTTAGCTACCTAATTCAACTGTGCACGGTCACAAAGCTTGGAAGTGGAGGAACTGAGATATAACCCAGGTCTGCCTGTATCCACAGCCTGTGATTCCTGCGCCCCACCATGGTGAGCTGCAGTAAGTAATTTGCTGGAGCAAAAGGTAGCAGCAGCAAGCCCCATAGGGGGTAGGGGAGTCAGTCTCTGCCCCTGATCTACTGTGTGTCATTGGGCAAGTCACCAAATCCCAAACAGTTAAGTCATTCACATCACAGATCTGTGGATCATTGGTCCAGGCTTTTGTTTAAATTAAACTTTTTATTTTAGAATAGGATCTGAACAGACATATCTCCAATGAACATATAGAAGTGGGCAATAACCACATGGAAAGATGCTCAACATCATTAGTCATTAAAGAAATGCAAATCAAATTCACAAAGAGATGCCACTTCACACACACCAGAGTGGCTACAATAAAAAGGTGGACAACACAGCTTTGATTAAAATGCAGAGAAATTGAAATCCTCATACATTGCTGGTAAAATTATCAAATGGTGCCACCACTTTGGAAAACACTTTGGCAGTTCCTCAAAAATTTAAATATAGAGTTACCATGTAACTCAGCAATTCCACTGCAAAGTATATACTCAGAAAAATTGAAAACATATGTCCACACAAAGGCTTGTACAAAAATGTTCATGGCAGCATTATTTATGATAGCTTAAAACTGGAAACAATCCAAATGTCTCTCAAATGATAAGTGAATAAACAAACTGTGGTCTATCCATACAGTGGAATATTACTTGGCAATAAAAAGAGTGAAGTACTCATACATGCTTCAGCATGCATAAACCTTGGAAACATCATGTTAAGTAAAAGAAATCATCCACATAAGACCATGTATTGTATAACTTCATTTATATGAAAATAACCAGAATTGGAAAATCCATAAGGATAGAAAGTATATTAGTGGTTGCTTCAGGCTGGGGAGGATGGGGAAGTAAGGAGTGACTGCTAACAGGTTTGGATTTCTTTTTTTGGGTGATAGAACTCTTCTGGAATAAGATAGTGGTATGGTGGCACAACATTGTGAACACCCTAAAAACCACTGAATGGTACCCTTTAAATTGGTGACTTTTATGGTATGTGAATTATATATCAAAAAATAATCTGATTCTCAAAAAAATAAAAATAGAACTACCATATGATATAGCAATCCCACTTCTGGCTATATATCCAAAAGAACTGAAATCAGAGTCTCAAAGAGCTATCTGCAGCACTACTCACAATAACCAACAAGTAGAAGCAACCCAAATGTCCACTGACAGATGAATAGATAAACAAAATGTGGTGTATGCATACAGTGGAACATCATTCAGCCTTAAAAAAAAGGAAATCTGTCACATGCTACAACATGGATGAACCTTGAGGACATTATGTTAAGTGAAATAAGCCAGTCACAAAAGGACAAATACTATATAATTCCAGTTATATGAGGTACCTATAACTGTCAAATTCATAGATACAGAAATAGAATGTTAGTTACCAAGGGCTAGGGGGAGGAGGCAAAGGAGAATTGTTGTTTAATGGGTATAGTATTTCAGTCCTGCAAGATGAAACATTTCTGGAGATCTGTTTCACAACAATATAAATATACTGAACATTACTGAACAATGGTTAAGACTGTAAATTTTATATGTGTTTTTTACAACAAAAAAAGTCTGAAAAAAATGAAGCCTATAAGTGCTGAAAAAACATTCAATTTAAGTAGTATGAACAATTACTAACCCTTCATATTTTCACTTCAATTTCCAAAGGAAAATCAAGGCTCTCATATATTAGAATTATCACCCCAGTTGAGGTTTTCATTTCAAACTTGGGGAACTGCCCACATTTACCCCTGATGTGGCATTCACAGTAAGGATAAGATTTTCTATTGAAAATCTTCCATGAAACAATATTCTTTGACTATTTTAGCACAATTCAAGTAGATGTAGAAATGGAAGGAAAAAACTGAGTACTCTTAAAATTTATTCTACAAAATACTAGAAACAATTAAACCTAAAATGTATAAAAGGAAGAAACGTTATCTTAAAAAACAATGCTGGGACTTCCCTGGTGGTCCAGTGGTAAAGAATCTGCCTTCCAATGCAGGGGACGTGGGTTCGATCCCTGGTCAGGGAACTAAGATCCCACATGCCGCAGGGCAACTAAGCCCACGAGCCACAACTACTGAGCTCACATGCCTCAACTAGAGAGGCTGCATGCCGCAAACTACAGAGCCCATGTGCTCTGGAGCCCGCGCACCACAACTACAGAGCCCACGCGCCCTGAAGCCTGCGCACCACAACTAGAAAGAGAAAACCCACACGCCACAACTAGAGAAGAGAAAACCCGCACACCACAACTAGAGAGAAGACTGTGTGCCGCAACAAAGATCCCGCATGCCGCAACTAAAGACCCAACGCAGCCAAAAATAAATAAAATAAATATATAAAAATAAAATCTTTAAAAAGAAGAAACAACACTTGGCTACAGAAATATGAGACAAAATAAAATAGACTTTAAGACACCAATTGTTATGAGAGATGCCGGATATTATATGATGATAAAAGGGTCAATCCATCAAGAAATAACAGTTATGCACTAAACAAGAGCACCTAAATACTTGAAGCAAAACCCAACAGACTTGAAGGGGAAAATGGACATTTCAAAAATATTTGGAGACTTTAATATCCCACTTTCAATAATGGATACAATAGCCAGAGGGAAGATAAGCAAGGAAACTGAAAACTTAAGAACACTATAACTAGACCTATAGACCCACATAGAACATTCCACAAAACAAAAGTAAAATACACATTCTTCTGAAGTGCACATGGAACATTTACCAGGATACACCATATATTAGGACACGAAACTAACTAGTCTCAATCATTTTTTAAAAAATGAAATCCTACAAAAATGTTCTCTGACCAAACTGGAATGAAATTAGAAATCAATAACAGATGGAAATTTGGAAAGCCACAAACATGTGCAAATTAAACAACACAATTCTAAATAATCAATGGGTCAAGGAAGAAATTCAAGGGAAATTAGAAAATACGAGATGAATGAAAATGAAAAATATCAATACAACATACCAAAACTTATGGGATGCAACAAAAGCAGGGAGATTATACCTGTAAATGCCTACAGTACACACAAAAAAAGAAAGATCTCAAATGACTAAGCTAACCTGCTACCTTAAGAAACTAGAAAAAGAAGAGTACACTAAACCTAAAGCAAAAGAAGGAAGAAAATAAAGAGTGAAGATAAACAAAATTTAAAAATAGAAAAACAATATGTAGAGAAAAATCAACAAAACCAAAAGGTGTTTCTTTAAAAAGATTAACAAAATTGACAAACCTTTAGCTAGACTGATCAAGAAAAAAAGGGAAAAGACTCAAATTACAAAAATCAGGAATGAAAGTGAGGATGTTGCTACTGCTCTTACAGAGATAAAAATACTAAGAAAATGCTATGAACAATTGTATGCCAACAATTAGACAACCTACATGAAATGGACAAATTCCTAGAAACATACAAACTATCAAAACTGACTCAAGAAGAAATAGAAAACTAGAATATACTCCAAAACAAGCAAAGAGATTCAGTCGATAATCAAAAACTTCCAATAAGGAAAAGCCTAGACGAGATGAATTCACTGGTAAAGTCCATTAAACATTTAAAGAATAATTAACACCAATCCTTCTTAAACTCTTTCAAAAAGTAGGAGTAGGAAACACTTACTAATATGAAAACAATGTTACCCTAGTACCAGTGCCAAACAAAAAGATCACAAGAAAACTACGGACCAATATCCCTTATAAATCAATGCAAAGTCCTCAACAAAATACTAGAAAATCAAATCCAGCAGCATATAAAAAAGATTATGCACCAAGTGGTGTTTGTCCCAGGAATGCAATGTTGGGTCAACATATGAAAATCAATCAATGTAATACATCATATTAATAAAGGGAAAAAACACAGGATAATCTCAATAGATATAGAAAAAAAAACTCTTGATAAAAATCTAAAACCCTTTGGGACTTCCCTGGTGGTCCAGTGGTTAAGAATCCACCTTCCAATGCAGGAGATGCGGGTTCGAGCCCTGGTCGGGGAACTAAGATCCCATATGCTGTGTGCCGCAAGGAAAAGATTCCAAGTGCTGCAACTAAAGACCTGGCGCAGCCAAATAAATAAATAAGTTTTTTTTAAAAAAATCTAAAACTCTTTCATGATAAAAACTCTCAACAAACTGGGAATAGAAGAGAACTTCCTCAAACTGATAAAGGGCATCTATGAAAAACCCAGAGCTAACATCATACTTAAGGGTGAAAGGCTGAATGCTTCCCCCCTAAGATCACGAACAAGACACGAATATCTGCTCTTGCCACATTTGTACTGAAAGTTAAGGGCAGTTAGACAAGAAAAGGAAGAAATAAAACTATCTCTACTCACAGATGACCAGGGAAGCCCCCTGGTCAACTGATTTTTGACAGTGGTGTCAAGTCAATTCAACGGGGAAAGAATAGCCTTTTTAACAAAAGGTGCTGGGGCAATTGGATATCCCCATGCAAAAAAATGAATTTGGACCCCTAACTCATATCATATATAAAAATCAACCCCAAATTGTTTAAAGATCTAAATTTAAGAATTAAATCTATAAAACTCTTAGAAGGAAACATAGGTATAAATCTTCGTGACTTTGGTTTAGGCAACAGTTTTTTTTAATATGGCATCCAAAGCACAAGCAACAAAAGAAAAAATAGATAAAGTGGACTTTATCAAAACTAAAAACTTTTGTAGGTCAAAGGACAGTATGAAGGGGACTTCCCTAGTGGTCCAGTGGTGAAGAATCCACCTTCCAATGCAGAGGACGTAGGTTTGATCCCTGGTCAGGGAACTAGCATCCCACATGCCGCTGGACAACTAAGCCCGTGCGCCACAACTACTGAGCTTGTGCGCCTAAACTAGAGAGAGAAAACCCGCACGCCACAACTAGAGAGAAGCCTGCGCGCCGCAACAAAAGATCCCGCGTGTCTCAATGAAGATCCCATGTGCTGCAACTGAGACCTGACGCAGCCAAAAATAAATAAATAATAATAAAAAAGGACAGTATGAAGAGAGTGAAAAGACAACCCACAGAATGGGGTAAAATATTTGCCTATCACGTATCTGATTTTTTTTAACTTGTATATAGACTATATAAACAACACAACTCAATAATAAAAAGATTAAAAACCCAATTTAAAATGGGCAAAGGATTTGAATAGACATTTCTCTAAAGAAGATATACAAATAGCCAATAACTGTATGAAAAGATGCTCAACTTCGTTAGTCATTAGGGAAATGCCAACAAAGACCACAATAGAATCCCATTTCATATCTGCCACGATGGCTATAATTAAAGAAAAAGAAGACAGAAAGTAACAAGTGTTGGCAAGGATGTGGAGAAATTGGAACCCTCATACATTGCTAGTGGAATGTAATATGGTACAGCTGCTTTGGAAGAAAATTTGACAGTTCCTCAAAAAGTTAAACATAAAGTTACCATATAACCTAACAATTCTACTCCTACATATATACCCTATAGAATTGAAAACATATGTTCACAGAAAAACTTGTATGCAAATGATTATAGCAGCATAATTCACAATAGCCAAAAGTAGAAACAACTAAATATCTATCAACTTACAAATGAAGAAACAAAATGTGACCTATCCATAGACCGGAATTCCACTTCGCCATAGTAGTAATGAAGTAGTGATACATGTTACCACATGCGTGACGCTTGAAAACATCATGCTAAGCGAAAGAAGCCAAATACATAAGGCACATATTGTGCAATTCCACTTACATGAAATGTCCAGAAGAACAAATCCACAGGGACAGAAAGTAGATTAGGAAAGAGAGGCAGAATGAGGTAAAAAATAATTTACTTGCTCAAGGTCACAGGGCTACTAAAGCAGCAAAGTCAGGATTTGAAATCACATCTTTCTGACTCAGTGACTCCTAACAATTCTACTGTCTTCATACATTCATCATTCACTCAACAAACATTGATTATGCACCAAATACATGCTAAGCACCAAGAATAAAATCATAACTAAGTCACAACAAACCCTACCTTCCAGGAACTCACAGTAGAGAATGGAAGACAGATGTGAAAACAACAAAGAAGTGGCCACTCAAGACTGAAATAAGGGCAATTGTAGAAGTACCTAAGAGAAGGGTGAGTTGTATTGGCTCAGGTCTTCTGAAAAGCTGAGGCCAAGACAGGATTAAAGGAGCAAGGATTTTATTAGAGCAAATGCCTGTGTGAGAGAAATTAGGAAGGGAGCCAGAAAAACACTGGGAGAGTCATCAGACCATGATGGCAAGTCTGACACGAATGAAGTAAAGAGGGAGAAAATACTGGGTGGTAACACCCTAGACTGCCATTGCAGCCTAAAGGAAGTTTGACAGAGCTGTTGATAGAAACTCCACAAACCAAAGTCAAAATCAGAAAAGAGCCATGTCTCCCAGGAACAAGTCTGCCTTAGCAACCCTTTGGTCTTCAATCATTGACTGGGAGCACCCCATGAGACACAGCCCTTGATGCAAACCTGGAGATGGATTTCACAGAAGCACAGCAGCTGTGATCCTTGGTCAATTATGCTCCCTGTAGTTGGAGCTCTTCAAGGTGCGGTCCTTATAGTCACCACAAGGGTTAAGTGTCAGGGAAGGCTTTCTGGTGATTTTTGACCTGGCTTATAAGATTATAATCTACTCGTGGATAGGGACAGTATAAGGAAGAAAATCAAGCACCATGGAGAAAAGGAAACTGGGTGAGCAACTGTGGTACTTGCAAAGCTTTACACTAGCTATGGGTCTTGGTCCTTGGAGCTTTCAACAGAGCTTTTCTTGTCCTAGCTGTGTCCCCAATGTCTTACACTTATAATCTAGTTCTTATTAAATATGTTACAAAATACAATATAATTAGATTATCATTGAATGTTGCATTGCTCAATGTAATTCAGCTCGTCATTTAACACATGGAAAATTTTGTGCATTAATATTCAGTCATTCCAGACAGAGTACTCCTGAAAGATTTGTGAGTTCATTTACATGTTTATCTGCTCTTTTCTCCTTGAGAGTAGGACTGTTCTTCCGCCTGATGATTAGAATGAATTGGATATTCTGAACTCATCCATCAGATTTGGAAATGATCTCTTAATTGACGAAGGTGTTTAACAGTTAATTGAACATTTCTACTGTGAACTTCCATTCTTTTGAAGTACAGAAATAGCACAGCAGGGCTGTGGACAAGTAAAGAATGTCACACAAATATCTTTCTGTGTCTGTCCTGTTCTCTGCAATATCCCTGCTTCCTTGCAAACTGCTATGCACACAGTAGGGCACTCAATGAATATTTAAAGATTTCATTTTCTATGAATTTTCGACAATTTAAATATATGGGAGTAAGTGTATCTTTGTTACGTATAGCTATTGAGAAATTTAAGCTGATTTATAATACGCTTTGAAAATCTGAATGTTACCAATTCATGTAGGTAGAATATTTGGTATCCAGGTCCTATTCAAATGCCTCATCAGACATTTATATTACATCTTCCTTCCCCTCCCCCTCTTCTTCCTAAACCCTCACCTTACAGCTGCCTAAAAGTTATAATAATGTATGGAATCCAGCCTTAAAGTCTAAAACACAGTTACTTTCTTTAACCAAGAATAGAGAAAACAATCTTATTGTGGAACACTTTCAACCATGAAAAATGATTTCCTGTATCTTTACTTAGAAAGTTATGACCTTCACTCATCTTTAATATGCCCAGACTTGGTGCCAACCAAGAGGCATTCATATTTCTTCCAATTTGTGCTAACCAAGAGGCACTGTATTTCTTCCAATTTTCAAATAAGTATTTTAATGAAACTATTTGTTGGGAGTTGCTAATATGCATACTATCTTAGTACCCATAACCAATTATAATTGAACCATCACCTGAAAAAATTTGCTATTTGAAGCATACAATAAACTTGCCATTTGCTTTCTTTGACAGTACCATTCTGATAGTCTCTTTGAATCTTCCATTAATCTGGTTGGACTTTTCATCTTATATCCAGAAATTACTTACCTGGGGAAGTGTCAATACACCAGGAAATAGATACTTGTTAGTCTGGGTCCTCCAAGAAGGAGAAGATACAAAGATGGATTTATTGGAGAAAACACCTGTGAGGGAAAATATACCATGTGTTATGGCTCAAGAGCTGTCAGGCAGTAATACAGGTCTGACTCTATGGAGGCGAGAGGGAAGGAAGGAAGTTTGGTTATGAAAAGTCGTACACTGCAGTGCAGTTCTAAGAAAATGTCAGCAAGACCAACAGGGAGTCACCCTTTAGAGGAGTTCTGTGTCTCCCAGGAGTGGGTCTCCTTTAGTATCTTTGATGGACTCAGTCATTGGCTAGGAGTAGCCTATGAAAATATTGGTCTTGTGCAAATGCAGTGGAGGATTTAGAGCTCAGTAACTGAGATCATTCAATCAGGCTCCTTGAAGTTGGAGACCTGAGAGGTGCCTTTCATGGACAACACAGAAAGAAAATAGAGGTTTGCATCTCAAACTTCACACTCCTTTCTAAAGGCATACAAATTGAAAGTAAAGTCTAATTTAGGGCAGAGGTGACTTGCCTCAGGCCAGAAACTCACTGATTCATTCAAATCATACTTTAGGGATGCAATTAAGCACATGACCTTTGGCTTACACAGAGCTGGGTTCAAACCCTACCCCCCCCACTTAATGGTTATGTGAATTTGGGCAAGTCACTTTAAAACTGAGTCTCCGGACTTCCCTGGTGGTCCAGTGGTTGAGACTCCTTGCTCCCAATGCAGGGGGCCTGGGTACGATCTCTGGTCGGGGAACTAGATCCTGCATGCATGCTGCAACTAAGATCCCGCATGCCGCAACTAAAGATCCCACGTGCTGCAACTACACGTGCCGCAACTAAGACCTGGCGCAGCCAAATAAATAAATATTAAAAAAAAAACAACTGAGTCTCAGCTTCTTCATTGGCTAAGTGAAGATAATGATAACCATGCTTGCCAAATAAGGACTATTGGGAGGATTAAATGAGATAACCTCCCAGGTCCCATGGGGGAGGGGATGCCTTGGCCCCTGGTTTCTTAGCACAATCTGTTACTCCTTCCCCTTCCTCAATCCCTTGACGCAAAGTCTAACGAGAAGAGTCTCAATTCGTCATCCCTTTGCCCAACCTCAGGGTTGTGGGCACCTACTATCTATCTATCTATCTATCTATCTATCTATCTATCTATCTATTTATTTATTTATTTATTTATAGATTTCATATGTTTTTTTTTAACATCTTTATTGGAGTATAATTGCTTTACATTGTTGTGTTAGTTTCTGCTGTATAACAAAGTGAATCAGCTATATGTATACTTACATCCCCTTATCCCCTCCCTCTTGCATTTCCCTCCCACCCTCCCTATCCCACCCCTCTAGGTGGTCACAAAGCACCGAGCTGATCTCCCTGTGCTACGCAGCTGCTTCCCACTACTACTATTTATTCTTAATCTACCCTGCCTTCAAGGACTAGCAACCCCCAACCCGTACTCTGAGAACCACTCCTCCCTTTACATGTGGTTTCCATAAAAATCACCACAGTCTTATGTGACACCACATGGTTGTAGACTCGAGCCAACCTGGATCAATCAGAGTCCTTCCTGAAAATGTTTAAAGCCAAATCTGAGGAGCAAATCAATCAAAACCATAAGATATGGGACCTCCCTGGTGGCGCAGCAGTTAAGAATCTGCCTGCCAATGCAGGGGACACGGGTTCGAGCCCTGGTCCGGGAAGATCCCACGTGCCGCAGAGTAACTAAGCCCGTGCACCACAACTACTAAGCCTGCATGCCGCAACTACTGAAGCCCACGTGCCTAGAGCCCGTGCTCCGCAACAAGAGAAGCAACTGCAATGAGAAGCCTGTGCACCGCAACGAAGAGTAGCCCCCACTCGCTGCAACTAGTGAAAGCCCGTGCGGAGCAACAAAGACCCAACGCAGCCAAAACTAAATTAAGTAATTTTTTTTAAACTTTATTTATTTATTTATTTATTTTGGCTGTGTTGGGTCTTCGTTTCTGTGCGAGGGCTTTCTCTAGCTGCGGCAAGCGGGGGCCACTCTTCATCGCAGTGCGCGGGCCTCTCACTATCGCGGCCTCTCTTGTTGCGGAGCACAGGCTCCAGACGCGCAGGCTCAGTAGTTGTGGCTCACGGGCCTAGTTGCTCCATGGCATGTGGGATCTTCCCAGACCAGGGCTCCAACCCGTGTCCCCTGCATTGGCAGGCAGATTCTCAACCACTGCGCCACCAGGGAAGCCCCATTAATTAATTTTTTTAAAAAAACACATAAGATGTAACAGTCCAGCATCCTCTCAACAGTCATGTTTTCTGTCAGGAGGAGGAAGGCAGTGTGCCGTGAGATAGAATGGGTCTGACACATACACTGCTGTATAGATAAATGACAGAGGGTAACATTTGTACTCAATTCTCTGGACCTAGTTGTTCCTGTGGTTGGGTTGTTCAAACTGTTCTATGGATTCTGATATCCCTTTTTACCTAAAGGACTTTGAACTGGTTTGTTCTCACAACAAAGGTCCTAACAAAAATAACCAGGGTCCTATTTTTGGCTCTTTTCACTGGTCCATATTCTTTCCCAAGTAAGAAGTGAACTCTCCAATGAGTCTTTCTTACAGAGCCAATTAACTTCCCTCAAAAGAACTTCGTTCTTCTATCATGGCTTTTTCCTTCCCCCAAATCTTATGGAGTCAGTTAATGAAGAGCATGGAGTTTGGAGTCTGACAGACTTGGGTTTGAATCCCAGTTCTTCTATTTATTGGCTATTTGATTCTAGGCAAGTTAAATAATCAGAGCTCCAGTTACCTCACCTCTAAAATGGAAATTCATACTTACCTCAAAGCGTTGTGAATATTCCTTGAGTTAGTGCACAGAAGGCACTTTACATAGTGCCCGCAACAAAGCAATCCACAGTGGACAAGGGAAAAGAAGTGGCTGTCCTTCCATGTGTATGGGAAGAAATAAAACACCAGCTGGTCACCTTTAAACAAGGTGGGCAGCTTCAGAGTTTGCATCTATCCATCTGGCAGGAGGCCTCCGATGGGAAGGCTGCTGTCCACTAGCCTCTCAACATATGCAGCATACCTTCAACATACCCAAAAAGTAATCTAGTTACAACTGGACTACCAGAGAGAAAGACTTACTTTTGTCCACCAATCACCAGCCAGCTTACTACTCCCCAACCTGGGATTCCTGAGGCCAACAATACTGAACAATCTAGACTCTTACTGATAAAAATGAGCATAAAACAAAAAGCTAAGAGACACAGTTGATGAGGAAAAGTTCTTTCAGAAAAATGCCAGCCAATAACTGAAGAAAAAGAAATTATAGAAATAGAAAATCACCATCTACCTGAGTATAATGAAATAACTAATTCAAGTCAAAATCATCAATGGATTTATAAACCATTGGGTAAAAAGCTGATGGGAAACTGGATATTCCCATGATGCCAAAGTATCATTCCACTGATTATGTGTTAATCAGTAGGGAGAAAACATTACGATGGAGCAATTAGTCTGTCACCACCCAAACCCACTGTTCAATCGTGTCATCACTAATAGTGGGACTTACGTGGGCCAGATACTATGTGCTTCCTGATGTGTAGAGCATCACCTCTGAATTATTCATGCAAAAAGTATTTAACCAGACTCAGATCAAGCCTCTAGATCCAATATGCAGTTTTTATGAAATTAAAACTGGGAACTAAAAAAACAAGTTAAACAACACCATGAGAAAAACTCAGAAAGTGGGGCATTCCACAGGACAGATGACCTGGTGCCTGAAACAAGTCAATGTCAGTGGTCTTTTATGTTCTGCCCACCAAATTCCCCCCACATATCCTACAAGCAACTCTCCAGACACCAGCTGGGTATCCAACAATTCAACTCAATTCTGACACTGTCTACCCAGAGATAGCATCAGATTCCACAGGTTAAGGGTTCAGTCCTACAAGACTGCTTCCCCCACCACAGGTGATACCTGTATTTCTGATCTCTGGGCTATAAGTCAGAGGTTCCTACAACTCCCACCTTGGGTTCAGTTAATTTGCTAGAACGGCTCTCAAGATTCAGAGAAACATTCTTCTATCTAGATCACCAGTTTATTATAAAAGGATATACTCAGGAACAGCCAGATGGAGGCGATGCATAGGGCAAGGTATGAGGAAAGGATGCAGAGTTTCCATGCCCTCTCCAGGCATGCCACTCTCCCCAAATCTCCATGAGTTCACCAACTGGGAAGCTCTCCAAACTCTTTTTATGGAGGCTTCATTACATAGGCATAGCTGATTAAATCATTGGCCATTAGCGATTGATCCAACCTTCAGCCCCTCTCCCCTCTAATCATTTGGTTGGTTCCACTGACAACTAGCCCCCATCCTTAGGTGCTTTCCAAAAGTCATCTTATTAACGTAACAAAAGATACCTTTATATTCTCATCACTTAGGAAATCCCAAGGGTTTTAGGAGCTTTGTGCCAGAAAGGAGACAAAGACCAAATACATATTTCTTATTATAAATCACAGTATCACACATGAGGGAAGAAAAGGTGGAGAGACAGCAGGACTGTTCTAGAGTAGGAGAGGCTTAAGAGCAACATGCACCAAATGATGCTTGATTGGAATCTGGTTTGAATAAATCAGCTATAAAGACATTTTTGGTACAATCAGGGAAATTTAAATGCAGATTGGATGTTAAAGGATACTAGAGAATTATTGTAAATTTTGTTAGATGTAATGATGGTACTGTGGTCATGTAGAAAAAAATGTCCTTTTTGTTAGTGATGAGTGTAAAAATTTTGTAGGGGTGAAATACAATGTCTATAATTTATTTTAAAATATTTCAAAAATAGATTAAGTGAATATAGCAAAATTATTATAATCATTAAATCTAGATGCTGGCTTATGGGTGTTCATTAAACTATTCTACTTCTCTATATAACTGAAATTTTTCAAAATAAAAATGTTTTAAGATTTTTTTCATACATACAAAAGCTGAAGGAATTCATTACCAGGAGAACTGCAATACAGGAAATGTTAACAGAAGTCTTTTAGGCAGAAAGAAAATGTTACCAGATGGAAATCTGGATATACACAAAGGAATAAAGGATACCTGAACTGAAAAATACATGAGTAAATATAGAATTTTTAACTTATTTTTTAAATCACTTTAAAAGATAACTGAGTCTTTTCTACTTGGACCCAGACGAGAGATTAAACACGGCCTCTGGCAGATTGGAAAATTAAAATGTGGCAACAATTATAAATGGGTGATTACCAATAAAAATAATTATTCTCACTTCTCTTAGAAATTTGGAGGTTCTGGAAAGTCTGGTCCTTACATTTTCTCACAGCAACAGTTGTCTTAAGTTGAATGATGGCTGGCCTTGAACTCCTTTTATAAAGGGGAAAGCTGCAGAATAATGAGACTGGTATTCACCTTCTTGCACAAAGAGAATGATAATTTTATAGTTAAGGAAAAATCAAATGAAGGAAGATAGGTTTTAGAAGTACAAGAAAAGAAAGACCAGAGCTGTTTTGCCTACAAGTTCATGGCTCATCTGCTAGGACGCCAGGCTTGAGAAGCAACATGGCTTCTGATGGTGCAAGCCCTTCAGGGAAAATGAAAGTTTTTTGCTTTTTTCTGGGATCTGTTTGCCTGCACTGAGTGTTTAGTATGATTTATTGGGAATCGCAAGACTTAGCACTTTAATTTTTTTTTTAATAAATTTCTCCTAGGTTGGGATAGGAGGTACAGGTTTACTAGATTAAGGTTTGCTGTTTTTGTGAAGGTGGGTGTTAGCACTTTCAGAAGAGGGTGAGTCATTTTCCAAAAAAGCCATTTTGGAAGACTTTACAGAGATAAAGCAAGCATGTAAAACAAATAATTACTTTTTTCCTCATCTTTCTCAAATTTGGAAATTTTTTCCTTTGTGAGATGGCCATAAAAATTGTGAAACTCTGCAATGCCAAAGTTAAGGGAAAAAATGAAATTTTTATTGCCTTAGAGGGTAAATGGTCAGAAAACCTACTTTCTGATCCCATTCTATACACAAGTGAGTGATATAGAGAAAGCATCACGGGGATGGTTGGCATCTCCAGAATCTTGTGCTTTGTCCTTCACTGCACTGCTTGCAATCTTATCATGAAAGTGCAGAGAGTCACATAGTTGAAAGTGTTTCCCACACTCAGTGGTCTGTACTTGCATATGCAAAGTGGAGAAAAAGAGAATTTTTCACACTTAATCAAGTTAAATGTTTAAATGAAGGGAAAATACCCACAGCTAACATCATACTTAATGGTGAAGGACTGAATACTTTCCCCCTAAGATCAGAAACAAGACAAGGTGGTCTGCTCTCATCAGTCTATTCAACATTGTACTAGAATTCTAGATGAGGCAATTAGGCAAGAAAAAGACACAAAAGGCATCAAAGTTGGAAAAGAAGAGGTAAAACTATTCTATTAGCAGATGACACAATGTTATATAGAAAAAGCCATGAAGAATCCACAAAAAAAACTACTAGAACTAACAAATGAGTTTAGAAATCTCACAAAATACAGATCAATATACAAATATCAATTGAATTTCTACACACTTGCAATGAACAGTCCAAAAATGAAATTAACAATTCTACTTACAATAACATCAAAAAGAATAAAATAGTTAGAAATACATTTAGCAAAAGAAGTTTAACACCTGCACACTGAAAACTACAAAATATCATTATGAAAAAAGGAGACCTAAAAATGGGGAGTGGCCAAGATGGCAGAGTAGGAAGACCCTGAGCTCACCTCCTCCCATGGGCACACCAAAATTACAACTATTTATGGAGCAACCATTGATGAGAAAGACCTGCAGACTAGCAAAAAAGATCTTCTACAGCTAAAGATATAAAGGAACCACAACCAGACAGGTAGAAGGGGCAGAGATGCAGTATAGTTAAGATCCATATCCCTGGGTGGGTGAGCCTCAAATGGGAGAATAATTACAACTTCAGAGGTTCTCCCCAAGGAGCAAGGGGTTTGAACCCCACATCAGGCTCCCCAGCCCAGGGGTCCTGAACTGGGAATAAGAGCCCCCAGACCATTTGGCTTTGAAGGCCAGCAGGGCTTACTTTTTGAAGAGCCAGAGGGCTGTGGGAAATAGACTCCACTCACAAAAGCTGCACACAAAATCTCACATGCTCCAAGACCCAGGGCAGAAGCAGTAATTTCAAAGAAGCCTGGGTCAGACCCGCCTGCTGAGATTGGAGAGGCTCCAGGAAAGACAGAAGGTAACTGGAGCTCACTTTGGGGATACAGATGCAGGCAGCAGTCATTTGGGGGAGGCTGTTCTACCACGAGGACAATGGTGCTGGCAAGTGCCCTTTTGGAATCCTCCCTCTAGCTTATTAGTGCCAGGAACCAACCCGCCCATCAGCCAGTCTGCACCAGTACTGGGACACCTCAGGCCAAGCAGCTAGCCAGGCAGGGACACAGCCCCACCCACCAGTAGGCTGGCTGCCTAGGACAACCTGAGGCCCACGCCACCCCAGTACTGGCCCCATCAACCAGAGGGCCAGGACCCAGACCCAACCACCAGCAAGTCAACATCAGAACCACCTGGCCACAGCCCCACCAACCAGAGGCCAACATCAGCTTCGAGAAACACTGCACCCCTTAGCTGGCTGCCCCAGGATCTGGCCCCACTCAGTGGGCCAACACTAGGTCCAGGAACCCCAGCCCAGCAACCACCCACCCCAGGACTGGGCTCCACCAATCAGTGGACCAGCACTAGCTCTGGGACATGCTGGGGCTCTGCAGCCAGCAGCACTGTGACCCAGCCCAATCCACCAGCAGCTGACAGCCTCCATCCACGCAAGGCAGGGCCTTGCAGCCATCTGGACCAGGTACCAGCCATAACTATCAGACTGCCCACAGTACACAACCTGTTACAACAGAAAGGCCCAAGCAGCTCATATATGGGACAACCCTAGAGCATACAGCTCTGGTGACCAGAGGGGAGTGTGCTACTGGGACACATAGTACATAACTACAAAAGGCCACATACCCAAGGTTGAGAAACAAAACGAACCTACCAAATACATAGAAATAAAAACAGCAAATTAGGCAAAATGAGGCAACAGAGGAAAATGCTCCAAACAAAGCAATAAGATAAAACCTCAGAAGAAGAACTAAGTGAAGTGGAAATAAGAAATCTACCTGATAAAGAGTTCAAGGTAATGATTATAAAGATGTTCAAAGTACTTGAGAGAAGAGTGGATGAACAGAGTTAGAAGTTGGAAGTTTTTAATGAACAGTTAGAAAATATAGAGAAGAACCAAATAGAGCTGAAGAATATAATAACCAATAATAATAAATACACTAGAAGTAATCAACAAGATGATACAGAGGAACAGATCAGCTAACTGGAAAACAGAGAAGTAAAATCACTCCAGCTGAACAGCAAAAACAAAAAAAATTTAAGAAAATTATGACAGTTTAGGAGACCGTTGGGACAACATTAAGTATACAAACATTCACATTACAGAGGTCCCAGAAACGGGGGTGGGGAGAGAACATATTTGAAGACATAATAACTGAAAATTTCCCTAACCTGGGAAAGGAAAACAGACATCCAGGCCCAGGAAGCACAGTAACAACCCAAAGAGGACCACACCCAGACACGTTGTAATTAAAATAGCAAAAATTAAAAAGAAAGAGACAATATTAAAAGCAGCAAGGGAAAAGGAGCAAGTTATGTACAAGGGAACTCCCATAAGGCTATCAGCTGACTTTTTAGCAGAAACTCTGCAATCCAGAAGGGAGAGGCATGATATATTTAAAGTGATGAAAGGGAAAAATCAACAATCAAGAATATTCTGGGAGCAAACAGAATCCAACAGCACATTAAAAGGATCATACACCATGATCAAGTGGGGTTTATCCCAGGAATGCAAGGATTCTTCAATATACGCAAACCAATCAATGTGATACACCATATCAACAAATTGAAGGAGAAAAACCATATGATCATCTCAATAGATGCAGAGAAAGCTTTCGACAAAATTCAACACCCATTTATGATAAAAACCCTCCAGAAAGTAGGCATAGAGGGAACTTTCCTCAACATAATAAAGGCCATATGTGACAAACCCACAGCCAACATCGTCCTCAATGGTGAAAAACTGAAACCATTTCCGCTAAGATCAGGAACAAGACAAGGTTGCCCACTCTCACCACTATTATTCAACATAGTTTTGGAGGTTTTAGCCACAGCAATCAGAGAAGAAAAAGAAATAAAAGGAATCCAAACCGGAAAAGAAGAAGTAAAGCTGTCACTGTTTGCAGATGACATGATACGATACATAGAGAATCCTAAAGATGCTACCAGAAAACTACTAGGGCTAATCAATGAATTTGGTAAAGTAGCAGGATACAAAATTAATACACAGAAATCTCTTGCATTCCTATACACTAACAATGAAAAATCTGAGAGTGAAATTAAGAAAACACTCCCATTTACCATTGCAACAAAAAGAATAAAATATCTAGGAATAAACCTACCTAAGGAGACAAAAGACCTGTATGCAGAAAATTATAAGACACCGATGAAAGAAATTATAGATGATACAAATAGATGGAGATATATACCATGTTTTTGGATTGGAAGAATCAACGTTGTGAAAATGACTCTACTACCCAAAGCAATCTACAGATTCAATGCAATCCCTGTCAAACCACCACTGGCATTTTTCACAGAACTAGAACAAAAAATTTCACAATTTGTATGGAAACACAAAAGACCCCGAATAGCCAAAGCAATCTTGAGAACGAAAAATGGAGCTGGAGGAATCAGGCTCCCTGACTTCACACTATACTACAAAGCTACAGTAATCAAGACAGTATGGTACTGGCACAAAAACAGAAATATAGATCAATGGAACAGGATAGAAAGCCCAGAGATAAACTCACGCACATATGGTCACCTTATCTTTGATAAAGGAGGCAAGAATATACAGTGGAGAAAAGACAGCCTCTTCAATAATTGGTGCTGGGAAAACTGGACAGCTACATGTAAAAGAATGAAATTAGAACAATTCCGAACACCACACACAAAAATAAGCTCAAAATGGATCAAAGACCTAAATGTAAGGCCAGACACTATCAAACTCTTAGAGGAAAACATAGGCAGAACGCTCTATGACATAAATCACACCAAGGTCCTATTTGACCCACCTCCTAGAGAAATGGAAATAAAAACAAAAATAAACAAATGGGACCTAATGAAACTTAAAAGCTTTTGCACAGCAAAGGAAACCATAAACAAGATGAAAAGACAACCCTCAGAATGGCAGAAAATATTTGCAAATGAAGAAACTGACAAAGGATTAATCTACAGAATATACAAGCCACACATGCAGCTCAATATCAAAAATGAAACAACCCAATCCAAAAATGGGCAGAAGACCTAAATAGACATTTCTCCAAAGAAGATATACAGATTGCCAACAAACACATGAAAGAATGCTCAACATCACTAATAATTAGAGAGATGCAAATCAAAACTACAGTGAGGTATCACCTCACACCGTGGGTCAGAATGGCCATCATCAAAAAATCTACAAACAATAAATGCTGGAGAGGGTGTGGAGAAAAGGGAACCCTCTGGCACTGTTGGTGGGAATGTAAATTGATACAGTCACTATGGAGAACAGTATGGAGTTTCCTTAAAAAACTAAAAATAGAACTACCATATGACCCAGCAATCCCACTACTGGGCACATACCCTGAGAAAACCGTAATTCAAAAAGAGTCATGTACCAAAATGTTCATTGCAGCTCTATTTACAATAGCCAGGACATGGAAGCAACCTAAGTGTCCATCAACAGATGAATGGATAAAGAAGATGTGGCACATATATACAATGGAATATTACTCAGCCATAAAAAGAAACGAAATTGAGTTATTTGTAGTGAGGTGGATGGACCTAGAGTCTGTCATACAGAGTGAAGTAAGTCAGAAAGAGAAAAACAAATACCATATGCTAACACATATATATGGAATCTAAAAAAAAAAAAATATGGTCATGAACCAAGGGGCAAGATGGGAATAAAGACACAGACCTACTAGAGAATGGACTTGGGGACACAGGGAGGGGGAAGGGTAAGCTGGCACAAAGTGAGAGAGTGGCATGGACATATATACACTACCAAACGTAAAATAGATAGCTAGTGGGAAGCAGCCGCATAGCACAGGGAGATCAGCTCTGTGCTTTGTGACCACCTAGAGGGGTGGGATAGGGAGGGTGGGAGTGAGGGAGATGCAAAAGGGAAGAGATATGGGGACATATGTATATGTATAACCGATTCACTTTGTTATAAAGCAGAAACTAACACACCATTGTAAAGCGATTATACTCCAATAAAGATGTTAAAAAAGAAAAAAAAAGAATACTCTGGGAAGGCTTTCATTCAGATTTGCAAGACAAATCAAAAGCTTTACAGATAAGAGGAATTCCCTGGTGTTCCAGTGGTTAGGACTCTGTGCTTTCATTGCCGAGGGCCCAGGTTCAATCCCTGGTCAGGGAACTAAGATCCCACAACCCACGAGGCACTGCCAAAAAAAAATAGAAATAAAAATTTAAAAAAGTTTTACAAACAAGCAAAAGCTAGAAGAGTTCAGCACCACCAAACCAGCTTTACAAGTAATGTTAAAGGGACTTCTCTACACAGAAAAGAAAAGGACACAGCTGGAAACATGAAAATCACAAAAGGAAAAATCTCAATGGTAAAAGCAAATATACAGTAAAAGTAGTACATCAACCATTTATAAAGCAGTATAAGGTCAAAAGACAAAAGTAGTAAAATCATCTATATCCACAATAAGTAGTTAAGGGATATACAAAACAAAAAGATGTAAAATATGATGTCAAAAACAGTAAACATGGGGACTTCCCTGGTGGTCCAGTGTTTAAGAATCCGCCTTCCAGTGCAGGGAACCTGGGTTCAATCCCTGCTCGGGGAACTAAGATTCCACCGGCCACGGGGCAACAAAGCCCACAGGCCACAACTACTGAGAATGCACACTCTGGATCTTGCGCACCACAACTAGAGAGAAGCCCACACGCCGCAACTAAAGAAGCCTGTGTGCCACAGTGAAGAGCCCACATGTCGCACCGAAAGATCTCACATGCTACAACTAAGACCTGATGCAGCCAAATAAATAAATAAATAAATAAAAACAGTAAACATGGGGAGGGGAGTAAAAATGCAGGGTTGTTAAAATGCTTTCAAACCTAAGAGATCAGTAGCTTAAAATAATCATTATATAAATATGTGTACATATATATGTGTGTGTGTGTGTCATGGAAACCACAAATCAAAAATCTATAATAGATACACACACAAAAAAAGAAAGGACTCCAAACATAACCCTAAAGATAGTCATCAAATCACAAGGGACGAGAACAAAAGAAGAAGAAAGGAACAAAAAAGAACTAAAAAAAAAGATTAACAAAATGATGATAAATACATACGTATCAGTAATTACTTTAGAGAGAGTGGCATGGACATATATACACTACCAAATGTAAAACCGATAGCTAGTGGGAAGCAGCCGCATAGCACAGGGAGATCAGCTCGGTGCTTTGTGACCACCTAGAGGGGTGGGATAGGGAGGGTGGGAGGGAGACGCAAGAGGGAGGAGATATGGGGATATATGTATATGTATAGCTGATTCACTTTGTTATAAAGCAGAAACTAACACACCATTGTAAAGCAGTTATACTCCAATAAAAATGTTAAAAAAAAAAAAGTATCAGAAAAAATATATAGAAGGGAATTCCCTGGCGGTCCAGTGGTTAGGACTTGGTGCTCTCACTCCTGGGGCCCCAGGTTCGATCCCTGGTTGGGGAACTACGATCCCACAAGCCATGCGGCATGGCCAAAACATATATATTGATACGTATATAGATATACGTATATATATACACATATATATATGTGAGGAGTTTTGTATTTTGTTTTCAATCATGGGGTAGAAGGCCTTTCTTTGCTTGACATCAGGGCCAGGAAATAACAAGGAAAAACCTAACATCTCTGCTTACATAAAAATCGAAAACTTTTGTATAGGAACTTTTGTATAGGAATTAAAAAGACACCAGAAACAAAGGTGGAAAAAAAAACCCCGACAAACAGCAGGAAATACTTGCAATATTTATGACAAATACTTACTACGCATACAATGCAGAAAATGTTTGCATATCAATGCATATCAATTTTTAAATAATAACCCAAAAAAAGAAAAATACACAGGGAGTTCACAGAAGAAATCTACAAAATATCAAGAAATAAAAACATACTCAATTTTTTTAAAAATAAATTTATTTATTTATTTATTATTATTTTTTTTGGCTGCCTTGGGTCTTTGTTGCTGCATGCAGGCTTTCTCTAGTTGCAGCGAGCAGGGGCTACTCTTCCTTGCAGTGCTCAGGCTTCTCATTGTGGTGGCTTCTCTGTTGTGGTTGCACAGCACGGGCTCTAGGCGCACAGGCTTCAGTAGTTGTGGTGCATGGGCTCAGTAGTTGTGGCTCACGGGCTCTAGAGCGCAGGCTCAGTAGTTGTGGCGCACGGGCTTAGTTGCTCTGCGGTACGTGGGATCTTCCCAGACCAGGGCTCGAACCCGTGTCCCCTGCATTGGCAGGCGGATTCTTAACCACTGCGCCACCAGGGAAGTCCCGATACTCAATTTTATCAAAATCAATACAATTCAATTTTATGGAATCCTTAAAAAAAGATAGGGTAGATTTATTTGTACTCACATAAAAAATGTTCACAAGACGCTATTGAGTAAAAAAATACAATTACAGACTACTATGCAAAGTTTGATCCCAATCTATAATAAATAGTAAATGTGTGCATGCTGTGCTTAGAAGGAGTTTGATAGTGGGAACTTAGCGGAGTAGGATTATACGGCAGGAGAAGGTAGACAGTTTCATTTACTGTTGCATGTGATTTTGCAGGGTTTTTTTTTTTGCAATGTGAACGTACTTTGATAATTCATCTGTATTGATTTTTATAACAATATTGATCAAAAGTAGTGCACACTGGAAAAACTACAGAATCACATGGAGCAGATTATATATTATATACATTAAGCATTTTATATATATATATAAAACAAGCAAGAAAACATGAAAAATACAAGGTAAAAATAATAATGCTTATGTTTGTATTGAGGGTAAGGGATCTTAGAAGAAACACTCTTAGCCGTGAATAGTTATATCTGGGGTTTGGGGTTGCAGAGGCCTTTAATTTTTATTTAACATGGTCCATTTCAGTATCGTTTGACACTAAGTGGAGGAAAACTTCACCTGTTAGTCATGTGTAAATCAGTGAGAAATTCACTGGCCTGGGAATGAGAAGAACTAGGTTCTGATACCAACTCTGCCCTCTTGAGCTTCCAGTTTTCATATCTGTAAGACTGTTAACTCTCTCCAGTTTCTAAAATTCTCCCAGTTCTAACAAGCTATCATTTTATGATGCTACATAATTCAAATTTCATTCATTACAAAATAACATTATCAGCATTTAAAAAATGTCTGAAAATGAAAACACTTCCTGAGGAAAAAATTAAAAACTTGAAGAGTTCACCATTTCCATCCTCAGTTCTCGTTGCATGCCCATTTAGATTGCTTCCCCAGATAATAATCTATATTCTGACAGTTGGAAACAGCCAGCAAATAGGCACCGGGGTTTTGCACAATAGCAATGACCTCTGGTGTTGTCATGATCTACAAATAGCACAGGTCAAATGAGAAGGCTGCTTTTTTTTGTTATTTTGTTTGCTTGTTTTGTACTTTCGGAAATACACAGAAGTTAGATATTCAATTGCTACTCTGACATTGTTCTCTGTTTTTAGTCCCCCACATGCCCCACCTCCACCCCTATTCCAACCCCCTGCCCCATAGGTTCCTTGTTAGCAGCATTCACTTTCAGAGAGATCGTAACGTTACTGAAAGAACACCAAAATACAATTCTACTCGCCGTTAATCCTTGTCTTCTGCAGTCCTCCACAGTACAATCGCCTCTCTATTTCATTCATTGCTCCCCCATCTACAACCTGCACATATTTGCAGTCAATCGGAGAAGTAATTACTTTTGTACTGGGAACACCACAAGCCAACTCTTATTTCCACTGGACACAAATATCAATTAAGCATAAAATTCAGTTTAAGATTCAAGTGCTGCAGAACCTCCCACCAAAAAAGGAAAAAAGATTCAGTCTTATTCTTTAACAAGATTTCAGGCTTCATTTTGTCAAAAGGGGGAAAAAAGCAGGGATCTCTTCAAACAGTTTAAATTGTCCACTTTTTTTAACTGTCCGATTTTTCATTTTTGGAGCCATGTTCTTGGTGCGAAATTACGTATAAGTCTACAAAAATATATCTAAGAAATATAGAAAATGATGTTCTACATTTTGCAGTTGCCCAACAGATGTTCTGTTTAAATCAGATTAAAATTACCATTCAAAGACTATCGCTTGGATAATAACGGCAGAAACGTATTCAAGGTAAATGACGGTTGGTAAGAATTAAATCCGCAAAAATAACAAACTTTGTTCTTGCGAGTGGTTTTACTGGGGCATGCAATCATTTGAAATGCATATGCTAATAGAAATCAAATATTGCAAAATAAAGTGAGCATCAGACTTCATTACAAAAATAATCAAATAATTTCTCCTATATTATTATTTCAACCACTTAAAATTTAACAAAATCCACTATTCTGGCAAATACAAGAGAATCCTCCTAAACTAATACTGCATGAGGATATTTTGTCTTGGGAAATGGTCCTCCCTCTACTGTTCCAAGTTGTGTTATTCCCTTAATGACCTGTTTTTCATTTGAAGTTATGTGCGTGTGTGTGTGTGTGTGTGTGTGCACACATGTATACAATACATCCACACAGAGACAAATGCCCACATACCCGATACAAACAAGAGGGCTGGTCCTTGACCAGCCTGTCTTCCTTCTCTTATTAATATAACTTCTAACCGCACACCAGAGCCTATAATCTTGAACTTTGAAAAACAAAATACATTCATCAATGTTTGAAAAGTAACCCCCAAGAAATGCATTCCTAAATCCTTTAAAATAAACAAATTAGAAGCCCAAGAATAGAAATTCAAGGAGATTTAAATTTGAATTAGCTTAACTACTTTTGACAAGTTTACACATGAAAGACACCCAGATTGTATGTACTACTTGCTGCTTTAAGAAGTTTCATTCTGTCTGTCTATATAAAAAGTTTCAACCAAAGTTAAATCAATCTCCTCTACTGATTTTCAACATTAGACAAATACCCAGCCTTTTTTTTTTTTTTTTGAACCCTGCTTTCAGCCTGACTTTTTCCCCAATTGAAATTCAGGCCCTCAATGGTTGGTTTTTCTTGGTTCAAAATGTTGATAAAAAAGGGTTTTCTCCACTCCCTCAATTTGATGTGACAGGCTTCTGACATGAATAATGGAAGCATTTCTTTCACAGGCAAATCAACTTAATTTAGCAAGCCTTTATACTCTCAGTGGGCAAGCCACAATCCCCGAGATTCCATGAGAGCCTTTAAGTTAGATGAAATCTTTAGAATTTGCAGAAAATGTATAAAGTAAACAACACTTATTTTGTCACAATACTTGAATAACTTTTATGCAGGAGTTACAGATGAATATATTACTTCCTAATCAGATCTTGATTTACAAGCAATTTACAAGCTCAAGTGAAACTAGCCCTCAGTAAGAAAAATAAGAGAAGCCTTTACCACAAATAAATTTTAAAGCCTGAAGATTGAAAACAAAACACAACAAAAAGCTGAGAAAACAAAAAACAAACACCCTCTCCTCCCGAAAAAAAAAGACAAATAAAAATCAAGGTACATATGTACCTTGTAAGGCCGAGTGGAGTTTATACCAGCATTAGAAAAGAAGTATTTTGAACAATGCTTTTAAGCCGAATCTTGGAGAACTGAAAGGGCAGCACTTCCTAGCCATCAGATTAAAAGGAATAGATCCTACAGTCATTTCCACTTCCAAATTAGGACACAGTTATTCCCCTGAGAACATTTCAGAACAGAAAGACATGTTAATGAGGCATTAGTGAAAGAGGGATGGGACTCATAAGAATAAATCTAAGACATATGCCTTCTGAGTTGGCCATTGAGGAATGATTAAAAAATGAAGGCAATCAGGCTTGGAGTGCAACAGATTTTGCATTGAAACAGTCTTTAACAGAATATGGCGGTTGGCATTTGCCCCCTGGCCTTTGGTATCATTTATATAAGGGGAAGATGGGAAGAAAGGAAAGAACACAGGACTGGCAATCTGGAGACCTGCTCCCAGCTCAGCCAGAAAATTTTCTGTGACCTTAGACAAGTTCTTTCTCCTCTCTGGGTCTCTGATTCCTCTTTGGTTCAATGAGAAGGTAGAACTAGGTGACCTCTAAGGTTCCTTCCAGGGACTTCCTTGGTGGCGCAGTGGTTAAGAATCTGCCTGCCAGTGCAGGGGACATGGGTTCGATCCCTGGTCCGGGAAGAACCCACATGCTGCGGAGCAACTAAGCCTGTGTGTCACAACTACTGAGCCCGTGTGCCACAACTACTGAAGCCCAGGCACCTAGAGTCCATGCTCCGCAACAAGAGAAGCCACCGCAATGAGAAGCTCGCGCACCGCAATGAAGAGTAGCCCCCGCTCGCTGCAACTAGAGAAAAGCCCATGCGCAGCAACGAAGACCCAACACAGCCAAAAATAAATAAATAAAATAAGGTTCCTTCCAAATCTAAAATGCTCTATTTCCATAGCCTGGTGACAAAAGTCTAGATAAGTGGTGATGAAAGTACTGAAGTATTACATCTATCTTAGAGGACGCTTACAACTCTGGGCTTGGGGCTTGACCAGGTTTAGCAGATCCACCTTGAGTTTCCTCGGGCAGTTTTCCATCATTTACTGTTTCCAAATATATTTCTTTAAACATGTGCTTGCATCTACAAAGAAAAACCCCAGCAACTGAGTTTCTTGGAACAAAAACAGTTCTCTTTACTCTAAACTCTTTTTCTTATTATCGACATCTGAGAGTATTTATAAAATGGTAAATCATACTTGAGAAGAAAATTTCACCTACATGCACACTTTGTCCTGTCCTCAATGTATTATAATTTTCAGCATACAAATAAAAATATAATTCTGTCCCAATAATATATTTTTTCAAAAAGGAGAGCTTCTGTTTTACTGTGGTTTAAAATTTTTATGAAGCTATGTTCAAGTAAAAAATAACTGGGTTCCTTAATTGTCAGACTTTTCACATTATATTTCAATCTCAATTTACATGTTAAGGTTGTGGGATTCACAAATTAGGAAGTAACTAACTGTTCCAGTAAAAAAAAAAAAAATGATGCTCTAAATTTCAAATAGTAATAATACATCCTTAACTACAGTAAACTATTTTCACATAAATATTGTTTAAGAGAATAAAAAACTTTAAAAAAAAAATACACACTACACATCTTTAAAGCCTCTCCTGCTCCCTCTCTCAATTAGCTAATCAGCCAATTGGGGGTTCCAACAATTACAAACGTCAGGGAAGGGAAAAAGGAAAGAAAAATGGGAACCTAGTCAAGGTAGAAGAAAATGCTTTATTTTAAAGGGTGTCCACCATTAACCTCTGAAGAATTTTACTCCACCTTGATGGATTTGTTATTCCCAGTTTCGACCCCTCCCACCTTCTTTCCCTATTATAATTGTTAGGTCAGTTAATTGGCTGATTAAGGATACCCTGGAATTTTTATTAACTGGCAATTAGATTCAGACCTGAGGCATATAGGATCCTTTCTGATTGGGAGTGTCCCTTGAGTTACAAAGATTAATAAAGTCAAATGGGTTTTAAAGTCTGGTTTGGTTGATTTAGCCTTCTTGTATGTACATTTTAGCATCATCCATAGCTTTAATATCATCTCAGTTGCTTTCAAACCAAACTGCATTCATTCAAGAGGAGCAATCATTTAGTCTCCAAACAGAAGAAAAAGTACATCTGGGAATTTTGTCTAATCACAAACCCTAGAGGTGTCTCCATGTGCTATAATAACAATTCTTATACTTTATTCACAACACTTATTTTCTTTCTATCTAAGTCCATTCTAATAGAAAACCCAAGTTCTCTGTTCAAAAAGCCCACAGGAGTATGATATAGGACATCCCTAATCCCCTTGGCCTAGTTAAATCCTCTCAGAGTCTCTTTCCATAACTTCTCTAAGACAAGGTGACACTTTATGAAGATCCATTATGCTAGGTGTCCCGTATAGGCAAGGCAAATGCTCCCTTACAAAGCAAAAACGGTTTGTGTTATTAAGAAAATGGTGTACCTGTATTAAAATTACGGCCCAGTGAGGCAGAATTTGGCACATCAATAACACGGACAAGTGGCTGCAGAATGTATATGTGGTATTGGGAGGCTAGTCCCAGAAAAATGCTCAAAGCAGTATAAAGTAATAAGTAAACCCAAGAGCTTTGGATCACATATGGCCCAAGTCAAAATTCTGGCTCTACCAGGTACTTAAAAGTGTGACCTTGGGTTAGTAACTGAGCATTGGTTTTTTCATCTGTAAAATGAGGATAATAACAGAAACCATCTCATAGGTTTACTGGGAGGATTACAAGATAATGCATGGAAAAACTATCTCGGTGCATGGCACGAAGTAAGCGTTCAATAAACAACATCTGGTCTTTCTTCATTCGGTTTACTGGCTGGTTAAGTAAACCAACAGGCTTAAGGGAATGCGTGCTATTCTGTAGATACGGTCAGAGAACTTGGGAAAACCTATAGAACAGAGACCACAGAGCACATAATCGCAGTGTGTGAAGGGTGGAAAGAGTTTGCTCATGATGGACCCAGAATTGGGGAAATGTAACATTCCTGGGATCTAGGTCTAAGTCAGGTGGAGAGAGCTGGGAAGGCCACGGGACCTGTCCAACTGCCAAGGCCTGCCAGTTATTCACAAGACCTGATGCACCTTTGGAGTGAGGCACGTGCAGAACTACCAGGCAACTCAGTATCCCTTGCACAAAGAGGTTAAAAGCATGGACTGTGGAACCAGACTTTTTAGGTTTTAATCTCTGCCATTACTAGCTGTTTGACCTTAGACAATGAAGCTAACCTCTCTGTGCCTCAATTTCTTCCTCTGTAAAATAGGGGACAGTACTAGGTCCCAATTTATAATCCATGTTATAAAATTAAATGAGTTAATATTTATAAAACTTTTAGAACAGTACCTGGCAAAATTTTGTTTTATGTAAGTTTTGGTTAAATTGAATAAATAAAACCTGTAATGTACTAACGGTATTCACTTTGCCCTCATGTCACTGGCATCCTGCCCTCCAAATGGAAAGTGTTTAGGAGACATGATGGTGCATTTGATCCTTGTACCAGCTTTGCAAGATGGCAGTGAGATGACCAGAGGCCAGAAAGGAAAGACGGTGATGGAGCCAGGAGTTCAAAAGCCAGTACAGGTTTCCCCCGCTATCAGAAAGTAGAGTATCCCTATGAAACCCTGTGTGAGCCGAAATGGCATAAAACAAAGAAGCAATTGCCTTAGGACACATCTTGCTAGGGGATGCATAAAATAAATGGAGACAGAACACAGATGCTCACAGACACAGTTCAAAGCTATGGAGGCTTGATGCTGAGATGCTGAGTGTGGTTCCCCGGGAAGGAGCTTGGCCGTGACACTCTCACCGCTTGGGGTGCACTGCACGCTGCCTCTATAACTGCTTGCTGCAAAACAAACGCTAAATGCTATTTTCGCTTTTCGCCTTTTTTCGTAAAAGCGAAAATCCTCTTCAGATTTCTTTGGGTTAGCAAAAACAGGTACTAATGTAAGTCGAAAAACCGAAGTGGCATAAAGCGAACTTTCGAAAAGCAGGGGATACCCATACTCATTTTTCTCGTTTACTGGTTTAATACCCCACTGACACGTGGTGACATACAGTATCCACCACCTTTATTAGTCCTTTAACCTGAGAGAAAAAGGACAGGGAGCAGGTCTAGCACTGGACAAAACTGGAAAGGCAGTGAAGTCTATCTTTGAACCGTAATTCTCTCAGAGCTCCTCCTCATCTTAGAAGTTGCTTTCTCCTTTCCCTCCAACATGCAAGTGTTAAATCCAGTTCTTTCTTTTTTTTTTTTTTTTTAATTTTATTTATTTATTTATTTATTTATTTATGGCTGTGTTGGGTCTTCGTTTCTGTGCGACGGCTTTCTCTAGTTGGCGGCAAGTGGGGGCCACTCTTCATTGCGGTGCGCAGGCCTCTCACTATCGCGGCCTCTCCTGTTGCGGAGCACAGGCTCCAGACGCGCAGGCTCAGTAATTGTGGCTCACGGGCCTAGTTGCTCCGTGGCATGTGGGATCCTCCCAGATCAGGGCTCGAACCCGTGTCCCCTGCATTGGCAGGCAGATTCTCAACCACTGCGCCACCAGGGAAGCCCCTAAATCCAGTTCTTTAAAGAAAAATCCAAATGGAAACACAGAACGTTAAGAGTTGGAAGGTCTATGCCCAAGTTTTATGCCCTCATTTTATAGATGAGGTCATTGGTGCCCATAGAAAGGAAGTGACTTTAGTTAAATGATCAAATTCATATTTTTTTTCCAATCTCTTCAGATTCAGTATCAAGTTGCATTTAGAGAAGAACAATGGACCACTCTCATCCCAACATTTGCCGTTTGGATTCTTTGTAGACTGGCATGACTTCCAAGAGTTCAAGCCAAATGCCACTTCGTGAGTTCTGATGTGCTGTTCACATGAGGCATTCCAATGCAAATCGAGTGTCTTGGTCATAACATCTTGGTCTTGTTCTTCTCCCAGATTTGCATCACTAATATATGCAAGTGCCGCATAGTCCGAGGGCATCTGGGGGGTAAAACTACATAGGAAATGTTGCCCTTTCACGGTTCTGTTTTCTCAGTGGAAATGTAGTTACTATGGCAAGTTTCTCTAAAGCAGCATTTTACTCCAATTGTGAACCTGAAGGACTGTTAATCACATGACCAACAAATAAGTGATGTGGATTGCATGTAGTAGTACAGAAGCAAAGAAGAGGCAGAATTTAGAGATTTAAAAAAGAGCTTATCTGTGGTAACTGTAGTCGATAACACCATATTGCATAATTGAGATGCGGTAAGAAAATAAACTTAAATGTTCACACACACACACAAAGGTAAATATGGCAGGTGATGGATGTGTTCATTAACTCAGTGGGGAAGGGGAATCCTTTCACAGTGCATACGTGTATCAAATCATCAGGTTGTACACTTTAAATATTTTACAATTTTGTCAATTATACCTCAGTAAAGCTGGCGGGCGGGGGGCGTAAGAAAGGTATTGCAGAGTCTAATCCTCCCCTCATTTTATCTATGAGGAAACTAAAGTCCAGAGAAGGCAAATCACAGAGCTAGTTAGGGCCAGAACAAAGTTGAGAACCCAGTCTCTCGAACCCTGGTCCAGGTTCCTTCCCCTACACGATTCTGTGCAAAAGTTTCAGTTTATGTGGAATTCCTTCAGCAATACATGTGTGACTTGAAGTGGATATGAATCATGTTATCATAGGGCACATTATTAGGACTTAGTCTAACAAAGTCACAGCCCCCTCTGTGTTAAGCATGTTGCTTTCTTTTTGTGGGCAGAAAAATATAAGTTCAGTTAAAATCTTTCCAGGAGTTCTGAGTTTGGGAGATGAATGTTGCTAGGGAATACTAATAATAGGTCAAAATAGCACTCAAACCCTCTCTGTGTCAGAACAGAAACACCCCAGAAATATTTACTCAGCACTCTACCTTTTATCATTTGAAAATGCTTGATTGTACTCAATTAAGGGGAGGGCTTTTTTTAGACAACCACACTGCATTTAGAGAAATCCAATCATATAGGATTTTAATAGTACACTTCTTCCCCTAATTTTTTTAGTCATCTGCTGATCTTTATTTGCCAATGGAAACCATACATTAACATTGCAGTTTGGAAGAAAATGAATAACATTTCTTGCTATGTTATAGGTCAACAGGTAACGCAGCGGAAGTTTCATTTCTCTCCCATTAAAATTGCTTATTTGCCTCATCTCGATGTATATCAAATGGTAATAAGATACGAAATATATAGGGTTGTGACCCAGGCCAGTAGCTTTTGCTGTTTCTAGGGTTTTCTTGTTAATTGGTTGCATTGTATGTCAGATCTGATTCTTCCACACCATTGTTAAGGCTGATGATTCTTCAGAACACCGCTGAAAAGAGAACTAGAAGGAGTTTCACCAAAACAGGAACTAGCTCCCATCTATAAAAGATGGTGATTCAAACTCCTGTCAGTGTCATTTCATAGAAACACACTCCACCTGGTATGCAAGAGCCACAGCCAGCTTCTCTAGGAACCTCCAATTAAAGAGCGGAGACCTATTTAAGAAACAAAAACAAGGAACTAGGAGCAAAATTTCCTAAGGACAGAGCAATGGTTTTTACTTTTATGGTTTGGAAAATAAAGTGCATTCCATCCTGTGAAACTCCTCGAGTATGAAAAAGAGTGTTTTACCAGAAAAAAAGGAAAGAAAGAATTTCAATTTGAAATTCTGCACTGAATTCAGAGATTTCAGGTTAGAACACATTTCTGGAAATAGAAAACTAATATGAAGAAATTACTCTTGCCAACGTCAAGTAATGACCTGCTCCATAGAGCTATGTATATTTTACTTCGCCTAATAAATGTCCTCTTCAGCTGTTGGTTGTAAGATTATTTTTTTGTAAATGAAATTATATGCTAATCTCTCCAGTGGAGCTCACTTTTTGAACTAATGGAATATTGTTTTACAATGTGAATACTCCCTCTCTAATTTATCTATTGTTAGTGGTTGGATTTATGTTCATTAAACTGCTTAACAGAGAGCTAGCTTGCATATCCTTATCTCTGGGCACTTGAAGGATAGGACTTGGGGGAAGAAGAAAAGCAGGGTAGGAGCAAGGTAAGGACACTGGCCAGGAAATCAAAAGACCTTGGTTGAATCCAGCTCCACCACTTACTAGCCAAAAGTCTGTGGCCAAGTCAGCATATCTTTCTGGGCCTCAATTTCCTTACCTGTAATAATGTCACATAAAGAAACTATGAGAATTGAATATAATCATCCATGCGAAAACACCTGGTAAACTATAAAATGCTAGACAAAGTTGATAATTAACAATAACAATTAATTAAATGCCCTCTACTCCCCCTTCCAAAGCCAACAATGGAAATGAAAATCAGTAGCTCCATAACAGGAAATCCCACATCAAAAAACATAATTTTTTTATTGAAGTATAGTTGATTTACAATGCTGTGTTAGTTTCAGGTATACAGCAAAGTGATTCTGTTATTTATATTTTTTCAGATTATTTTCCATTATAGATTATTATGAGACACTGAATATAGTTCCCTGTGCTATACAGTAAATCCTTGTTGCTTATCTATGTTATGTATAGTCGTTTGTATCTGTTAATCCCAAACTCCTCTAATTTATCCCTCCCCCACCTTTCCCCTTTGATAACCATAAGTTTGTTTTCCATGTCTGTGAGTCTGTTTCTATTTTGTAAATAAGTTTATTGGTATTACTTTTTCGATTCCACATATAAGTGATATCATGATATTTGTCTTTCTCTGTCTGACTTACTTCACTTAGTATGATAATCTCTAGGTCCATCGAAGAACATAATTTTAATCAAATAGCCTATGTTTGGAGCCCTGGCTTGAAAAGGAAACGAATCCAGTCAGGTAACATCAGAAAAGCCACGCTGGGTTGCAGCTAACTTAGCCTGTGTGGAGTCTCTGGCACGGGCACCAAGGGGCACGTTGTGGGAATGAAAAAAAGCTTCACTCCAGACTGACTCCATTCAGAAAATGTGTGCAGAAAATCCCCAGGTGATCAGTGAACTTCAACTTTGTTGGGATCTATCTCAAATTTGATCCTGTAGAATATGTTGGGAGTAACTCATTAGATTAACTGACTTGAAAATACTGATCTTTTAAGGCCCAGTTTAGTTACCTCTTCCATAACCAGCCCCTAAATCTCTTCAACTGGAATTAATTTCTCCCTAGTCTGTGCCCCACATACAAGTGGTATCCATCCAGTAATGGCACTCATTCAAATTTCATTTATCTTAGAATTTGTGTGTGTGTGTGTGTGTGTATATGCACATGCATGTGTGTATATATACTTGTGTACTGCCTTACTCACAAGAGTATAATCTAAGCTCCTGAAGTCCGGAACCATGTCTTGGTCATCACTGTATATCCTTCACAGCATCTAGCACATTGCCTTACACATAATAGTTGCTCAACAAGCACTGCTGACTGTTAAAGGGAATAAGACTTGTGCATTTACTGTTAAGGGAAGCATTTCCTTTTTTTCTGTGCCCTGTCTACTTCAAGCTTTAAGGTCGTCCCCTCATTGAATCCTGTGATTTAGGGAACAAGTCCATAGAGTAACAGCTGACTGTAGGCATATTTTTGGAAAAATAGAAAAATCAGTACATAGCATAAGAATCATAATCACTGTTCTTGAAGCAAAGTGGCCGATGATCTCAGATCTGATAGCAGGGATTCCCATTCTGGATGGAGCTGAGTATAGCCGTATTGTTCAATCCCTCAGGGGAGATCAGTGTACTTGAGTTATGACAAGCCTCTATCCCAACTGGAGCCTAAGTCCATCTAGGATGGTAGTGTCCAACACAGGAGCCACTAGCCACATGTGCCTGTCTGAGCGCATGAAATGTGTGGAGACTGAATTGAGGTACAGGGTAAATATAAAACACGCACCGGATTTCAAAGACTTAGTACAAGATTTTAAAAATAATATAAAATATCTCAGTAGTAATCTTTATATTGATTGCATGTTAAAATGAAAATATTTTGGATATACTGGGTTAAATAAAATATATTATTAAAGTTAATTCACCTTTTTTTTTAATGTGACTATTAGAAAATTGAGAATTACATATGTGGCTTGCATTATATTTCCACTGGACAGCACTAAAATTGGACCCCCTCCCCAGAAAAGAATCTATCCTTAAAACGACCTAAATGCTAATAACTAGCATATCCACCATCTCCTCTTGAAGCCAACAGGACCCCAAAAACCAAAGGACTATGACACAAAGCACTAATACAAGACTACATTTTCATCTCCAAAATATCTGTCTGTATCCAAACTAGGAGTAGGAGTTCCAGATAAACGCCTTCCAAGAAGAGAAGAAAATTATAAAATTTTTCAAGAGTTACAGGTAAATAAGAAAAGGCATTCTTGAAGTTCCTGAACAATGAAACCTCAGTAGTTACCAACTTGTGCTGACATGATGCCACAACAAACCGAAAAGGTAAAATAAAATACAAATGCTTTGCATGAGGTAGCACAGTGCTTGCATCCTAACAATTGACTGTTGACTTCAATGAATATGGAAGAGGTTGTCTAATTGGATTTGATCTCTTTTTAAACTGAAGTCAATGAACCAGGGTATGTCCATACACAACCCTAAAGCTCTCCACTGAGTCTATTAACATGATTTCAGGGTGGATACTGTGCTCTCTTGGCCCTTTATATAGCAACTACTGGATACTTGCTAGAGCACTAGCTGCTTCAGGGAAGAATTAGGTATAAACTTAACCTTCATTGTGATAAATACCTTCTTATCCGCATGTTTCACCTAAAGCAGGAGAGCCCCTGTGACATGGGCCCTGGGGACAACATAATAACAGAGCCTCCAACTACTGCACAAACCTGTGGTAGTTGAATTTTTATAAATATATTTATTTATTTATTTTTGGCTGCGTTGGGTCTTTGTTGCTGTGTGTGGGCTTTCTCTAATTGTGGTGAGCGGGGGCTGCTCTTCGTTGTGGTGCGCGGGCTTCTCATTGTGGGGGCTTCTCTTGTTGCGGAGCACGGGCTTTAGAGTGCAGGCTCAGTAGTTGTGGCTCACGGGCTCTAGAGCGCAGGCTCTGTAGTTGTGGCGCACGGGCTTAGTTGCTCCATGGCACGTGGGATCTTCCCGGAGCAGGGCTCAAACCTGTGTCCCCTGCATTGGCAGGCGGATTCTTAACCACTGAGCCACGAGGGAAGTCCCTGTGGGAGTTGAATTTTATCATCCACAAAGATTTGGGCTCCATGTATAAGGCACAGATAGCACCTGAAGTTGGAGTATTAAAAACAGGCTTTAAGAAATAGGAAGAACTCACTAACTAGATGGGGGGATCCTTTCACAATGTACATGTACATCAAATCCTCATGTACATTTTAAATATCTTACAATTGTATTTGTCAATCATACGTCAATAAAAACGAGAGAAATGGCAAGAACCGATTTTCAAGCAAGGGGAATGTAACTACTGACAGAATAGCCCTGTAATTTGCACATAATTCCACTTAAAGCATGAAAAGCCAAAAGCGGTATCAACAGGTCTATTCAGTTAATTCAGTGAAATATAAAGAGAAAAACATTCAACCCGGGCATTTGGCATTGTGAAAACGTCAACTATATGCAGTTGACTGATCGATCCATTTTCAATAGCTTGTGTGCACATCCTGTACGCACAGACGTAGCCTGTGACTATTGCCTTAAAAGAGGCAAAAATCCGATCAGACATAGTAAAGTGGAGATGGTCACAGTGATCCAGCAACCCCTGTTCTAACTTTACCCATATTAGGACACTCTTACACTGGGTTGTTTTGAATGAAACCCAAATCTATTTACATATTTTCCTAGTCTTCTTTATCACCTCCTTGTGTACCATTGAGCAGTTTTTGAGGAGACAAGCCACTAATACAACGTTGTCAAGGCCCTTCTCGTTTTCTAGTTCAAATCCTTGTTCATGCTCTTTGCTAAGTACTTGTTCCCTGTGACAGCTTTCAGCCAAACAGAACACACTGAATGCTGCATTCCAAACCACTCCGTCCTGCTGCGCTCCGAGTGAAACAAGCTCTTCAAACTCCATCATGTGAACTTTTCACAAGGAACAATCTCCCTCAGACAATTCCATTCAGAGATACTATCCGTGAAACTGGGACTCGGGGAAGGGGTGACATCACAGGCTTCCCCCTCTGGCCAGGGTCATGACCACCAAAGTCGTATTTAAGAGGCTCCCACGTGGTTTGGCACATGATTTTCTTAATGATCTAACATTTCTCCCAACTTTCCCATAAGCTTCCAATTTAAGATCTTCACACTTAAACACAAAATTGGGTACTAGTGTCCAGAAAGCCTGGGATTTCAAGATGTAAAGAACAAGAAACTTGCAGCCAGGGTCTCTATTAGGGATAGGAGAGGGAATGTAAGACACACTATATAATATGTGCTATATGTTGGTTTGGGGCAGTGTATTAGGAATCATAGAAACGCAAAGTATTATATGCAACCAAGAGGCTGGAAAAACCAAAAACAAAAAAAAAAGGAAGAAAGGAAGAAAAAAAGACAAGAAAAAGGTGAGAAAAGTTAGTTTAAATGTCCAAAGCCCAGGTTTGGAGATGAGAGATTTGACAAAGGCGGGAGGCTTATTGCACTGAGGCGGTTAGCCAGCTTGTCAGCAGTTAGGCGGGAGGGCAAGTACACTGAATCTGGGGTTGAAAGACCTGCTTGGCAGCTCCGGAGGAAGGCTTTGGACTCTCCTAGAAGATCTTTAAGATGAGGAGAGTAGCTCATGGATCCAGGATGGCTTGTATCCCAGTTCTCGCCAGAGTTGGGCCATGTGGAGTCAGTGGCCTTCCAGGTCCCCCTTTAGTCCAATGAGTCTATGAACTCATCTCTCTGTTTAACAACCTCCTGATCAACTTATTATATTGGAGAAAGGAAAGTGCCCAAATAAGGAGGCATTTGACTGTAATATACACCTTAAGTATTCAAAAAAAAATTTTTTTTAACTTCTTGACCTCCTAAGGAAGACGGAACCAAAAGAGAGAAAGGTAAGCTGCTCTGTGCATATACATTCCCATCTTACAAGTGGCCATGCCACTACCACCCAGTGAGTCTCCTGGTTTGGAATTGTTTCAACACGGCAGTCCTGATTTCAAGGGGCTCACAGAACTCAGCTGGTCAGACACTAGATAATCTAAATGAGAATATCACAGAAAGAAGGTTATCACTACCGCTGCTTATTGAATTAAATCACAGATCAGAAAGTGCCAGAGCTTGTGGAGACCTTAAAGATCATCTGATACAACTAACTCCTTTATTTCATATATCAAGCAAAAAAAGGGCTGACTTGTTCAAGATCAGTTACTGGGAAAGTCAAGGCTTAAGCCAGGATCCTGTGTGCTTGCCACTGAAGCCTGAAACAGTACAATCATACCTACAAATGAGAAAGAACGCTGATAACTTTTTATATGCTACACTTCTTTGGGGAGGCACATTTAATGCCTGATAGAATAACACCGCCCCTTCGAAGTTTTGTTTTGAGCTTTTCTTCCCACAATATAATTTTATGACAATAATTCTTTCATTTAAAAAAAAGTATAGTGTAATGTTGAATATGCCTTTTCAGCCTACACACGCAGTAATGGAGATTTTTACACACCTCCTAGGAAAGAGACCCTCTTGGGATGAAACTTGGTGGTTTACAATCTAGTGGGGCAAAGACACAAGCTGACAACACAATGATAAGTCCGAAGTGGGAACTTCGGGGAGGGCCATTTAATCCCAACTTGTAAGGGCAAGGAAGGTATCCAAAAAAAAAAGGTAAAGTCTGAGGTGAGCTTTGAAGGCTGAGTTGGAGTGAAGTAGACAAAAAGGAGTTTAGGGCAGGGCATCAGAGGCCAAGGAAGCAATAAGGTAAAAGGGCCCAGAGGCCAGCGATGATCAAAAGTTCAGGAAACTTTAGGTGGCCCAGTTTTGCTGGTGGCTGGAGTGTGGTGGTGGTGGGAAGGGGTGACATGTTCCCTGAATGCACAACTCCAACAGCTTCCCCCAAACACACACAACAGAGTAAAGAGAGGCTTCACAACAGTACAAGTTTCCTAGCTCCACTTGATCATCAACATACTAAAAAGCCATACACAATATGACTAAGGGAGGTCCAGGGAAGTGAACAACGGACTGGAACCTGGTAGGGGGCAACAGTCTTACCAATAAGTCACTGTGGCCCTCCCTAGTGAGGTCAGTTGCCCCATTTGTAAACTGAATAGTTAACCCTGCCCTAGATGATCTTTAAGGTCCCTCTTGGTTCTAAATTTGGGAAGGATCCCACCAAGCATCTGCTACTGGAAGAGGTCGGTAAACCTCCTCAAAGCCCCAGGCTGATTAACAACCAATCCTCCCCTGACTTCTACTCTATCACCATTCCACAAAAGGCAAAGTGATCTAAGTGCAATGTTTCCTGACTCTCAGTTCGTAATTTTGATTAGGAAGCAATGGTCTAATGGATAAAATACTCAGCTAGTGGTGAGGAAGTCAGAGCCTTCTCTCAGCCTCCTATGAAAGGACCAAAATAAGTAACTTAATATCGTTTTTCCTCAGTCTTCTCAACTGTGCTCCTAGAAGAAAAATGTATGAAATACGCAAAGTCATGATAAAGATAATATGTACAGATGGGGAGACTCACTTTAAGCCTGAACAGAAAGTTCACCAGCAACGATCAATTTAAAATGAGCCCCTTAGCGCTCACTTCGGCATCACATATACTAAAATGAGCCCCTTGAATCAATCACGAATCTCACAATGGGGTCACTGGAGTTTCAGACTTCACTGTGCACCATGATCACCGAGGCCTCCTCCAAATAGGAGGTCACTTCTGGGACCCTTTCACTGAGATTGTAATTCACCTGGAGGGCGCTTCTGAAGCTGCCAGCTTCATAAGCAACTCAGGGGATTCTCAAGGGAGGTGGTCATGGGACTGACCACACTTTGCAAAATGCTGAATCTAATAGTTAGGAAAACGCACACCGGGAAGAATCATCTAGAAATTAGAGCATGGGCTTCAGGTGCCTTTCCTGGGCAGTAGGTAAACAGAGAAAGGGAGAATAGCTATAACTTGGTCTGGATGAGGGCTTACTCATCCACTCATTAAATAAATATTTATTGTGTGCCCGTGGATCAGGCACTGTTAGGCTCTGGGGATTACAGAAAGAAACAAGACAAATGAGGTCCCTGCCCTCATGCTGACATGCCCTCTTACAACTCTCTATACCTACCTGTTAAAATTGCTGCGGTGGCTCAGTCAGTCTTGCAGCCCGAATGCCCCAGTGATCCCCTGGAGGAGGACTCTCAAAGACAAGCAGCAGAAGAATGATAAAAGGCATGGCTATTTTGTTACTTCAAGACTAGCCCTCTAAGAGATTCTGCAGCTGGAACTGAAGGCTTTCTCAGCCTAGAAGCAGTGCAGAACACACACTGAAGGTGCTTCCTACCTGGTATGGTTTGAAGTGTGGGAGGGTAAAAGTGAGCAAAGGCTTCCCAGAGAAAGCCCTGTCAAGTTAAATATCGCCGCAATCCTGGTTAACCAAATGGCAACATCCCCAGTAAAGAGCGCCCACCAGGGACACCCTGGTTATCCCCTGCTCCAGCGTCTCAGCGCTGGACAACCAGGCATCCTGCCAGACCAATTCTCCTACAGCACAGATTGGGTGGTGTCACCCCCCTGCCCCAGGACAGAATCTAAAGTACCGAGCCAGGCATTTGAGACCCCCTGTACTTTGGTCCCTACCTCCCCTGCCTCCCCCTACCCAGCACCTGTGATCCCCTGAACCCAGTTTACTGTTTTCCTCCTTCTCAAACTTTGTTAGATATCCTTCCCCTGCTGGTATCCCCTGTGCCCTCCCTTCCTATTTTTCTGGGCACCAGTTCAAATGCCACCTCCTCCAGAAGCTGTGACCCTCTTGGTGAGGAAGCCCTCTGGCCTCTGAATTCCTCTGCATAGCCTTTCGGTGTTTTGCATACTATTAGAAGTGCTTTCTGGACTACATTAATTTATCTTCCAAGCCAGGATGTGCTCTGTGAGCATAAGGATTGTTTTTGTTTTTTTAACATCCCTTCTTGGGGCCTAGCATGGTGCCTCAGTATGTACTTGTGGAGTGCCTCAATAGCAAGTTTTTATTCTATTCGGGAATTCACTTTGTTGTATTATTTCAATGCACTAGTCAGTTACAAATCTATTGCAAAGGTCACACTAATAAAACAGAAACAACTCTTTGAGGTGAACCTAAGGGCAAGGTATTACTCATCTATTTATACTATTGCTATTTTATGCACTGGTTTAGGGAGAGCCTGGGGAGATTTGCTCGTTCTAACTTCCCCCCACCCCTTCCATAACCTCACTTCCACCTCCTCCACCCCCCACCCCACCCAGTCTACCCCTTTCATCACTTCTACTCCGCCTCACCCCTATTCAGAAGCGCTTTTGCCTTTTAGGTGTCCCTAGGACTTTCATTTCCAAACCCTTTCCGTCCTTACCCCGCTTCTCATATTCTTTCAGGCCAGAGGAGGTAGATCTTTCACTACTCCAGTTGCAAGGTGCATCCCTCAGGCAATTTTAGGAACTACAAGTCTGCCCTAACATCCAGAGGGATGATCCTGAGAACTCATGAGCTAAACACACTTATAATTAATACAAGATCTGGGATATTTAGGCAAGTTTCAACTATATAACAATAGTTTCCAGCTCAAACCCAGAGCTTCTACTGATTTCTAAATTGATCTATTTTTCTGCTTTTTCTAAAATGTAGTGGATTTTAATGTTTTACTGATTTTTATTTATAGAGAAAGGAGAACATTAATGCTTTAGGTGCCAAGCATTGTGCTAGGTACTTGAAATGCGGACTTCATCTTACCCTCACAACGACCTTAAGAGACACATAGTTCCATTTTACAGATGGAAAACTGAGGTCAATAGACATTAAGTGATTTGCCCAAAATCATGCAGTGAATCTGTGGGGCTAGGATTCTACTGTTGATCCTTTTAATATCAAAGCTCATGCTCTTTTAATTATATCATGCTATACCCTTAAATAAAACCCAGAAATTCATTCTACTTCGGCTTCCACTTCAAAACAGAAATCACCAAAAAGACTTAACTTCAGAAAAAGGAAGTTTTTATATCCCTAAGAAAAAGGACCACCACCAGGAATGCCACCTTTGATCTCAGGCTCTCAATTGTTGGCTTACTATTCCTAAAAAGAGCATTAAATTGACTCAATAGCAAGTATTACCTGCCCAACCATCATAGCACTTTACCCCATCACATAATCACCAAAATGACTATTTTAAAAAAGAAAACTCACAGGCTAATATGTACACCTTGCAGTTTCTTTCTAGAAATTAGGTGCATGGTACAGTGGAGCAAAAATGGAAAACTCCAGATTTCACAAAAATATCAAGTTTTTCATTTTGATAACATGTAATTGAACTGGCAAAAAAAACCCAAAAACGGTTAAAGCAAACAACCAACCAAACAATAAAGGATAAAAGTATCCTATAACCAAGCAAACACCTGTTAGTCCTTCCCCTTTAAGACTTTAAAATAAGGTCACATTTATTCAGTCAACAAACATTTATTAACCACCAGCAACTGTGCCAGATGCTAAGAAATATAACTGTGAACAAGATAAACCAGGCTCCCGCTTGACCGGATACTTCTGCATTAAACGGTCTTGCTAACTACTACATTATACTTGTTCTCTGCTAGTATTATATTTTTGGGAAAGTCAGAGTCATAGGATGCCTCTCCTGGAATACTTTTAAAGTTTCTTTGTGGCGAACTGATAGAACTCTTTGTTTAACTTAAAGAAGGAACAAACAGTCTCAAGGACCCTTTTGACGAGCAAGATGATGGCCGAGCAATATGGCGGCTGGCGACCCACGAGGCGGTTTAGACCAGTTTAGATCATTCGGTTGCGCTTGTGGGTTGGGGAGTCTGTGTCGCCATCACCACACTGGGCCGAGGTGCGCTTGCGGGTCCCCCCACTGTCCAGGTGGAGGGCCACTTCTTCGGAGTCGATGGGGTTCGAGTCGTCCTCGAGGAAGCTACTTCTTCGGTGGCCGTCGCCGGCCACACCGCTGGCTTGAGGCGGGGAGCCGGGCGCTCCGGATTGCACGCTGATGCTGGCCATGGCGCCGCTGAGGCCGTGCAGGGCGATGGCCTCGTGGAACGGCTGCAGGTCGACGTCCACGGACGAGCCGGATTCGGTGGCCGCGGCCTGGCTGGGGGCCCCGGCGGGTGGCTTCGGGGGCGTCCTCGGGCTGCGCGGCGGCGGAGGCGCGGGGGGCACCTTGCCACACAGGAAGCTAATCAGATCTTCTCGAAGAATGGTGCTCCGGCCTTTTTTCACCCATTCCAGCACATCTTTGATGCGACGATGGTGGCCAGCCTGGACGCCCAGGTCAAAACTTCGTTGGTGGGCATCCCCGCTCTCTTTGTAGAGGCTGGTCACAGCCGTGGCCGCACTCTGGAAGGGGTCCCACAAGGAGAGTCCTGGCTGTTGGCACCCCGTATCCTTGTAGAGCTGGGCCACAGCGGTAGCTGAGACCTGGAAGAGGTGCCACAGCTTCTGCTTCTCGCTCTTGAGCCCCGCCGCCTCAGGGGTAGCCTCCTCCTGCATATCGGGGGGCAACTCCTCTTCCTGCTCAGCCTCGGCCAGGCACTGGCGCTCCCACTTAGAGAACCAGTGCTCCTCGACCTCGGCCTCGCCCTCGCCCTCCTTCGGCTGCTCCTCCATCCTCCTTCTTCTGGCCGCTCCTCTCCTCTACCGCCGCCTCCTCCTCCGCCTACTCTTGCTCCTCCACCTCACCTCCTGCTCCGAGCTCCCCTCCTCCTTCTGCGGCCGCCGCCGCCACCGCCGCCGCCTCCTCCGCCTCCGCCGCCTCAGCCACCGCCACCTCCTCCGCGTGCGCCGGCGGGCGGGAGCGCGGGCGGCGGGGCCCTGAGGCCAACTGTTCCGGCGCGCGCCGCCCGGGGCCCTGGTGCACGCCCCGCCCCGCCCCGCCCCGCCCCGCCCCGCCCCGCCCGGCCCCGCCCCGCCCGGCCCGGCCCGGCCCGGCCCGGCCCCCGGCTACGGCGCGGAGATAACTCTGCAGCCGCGGGCGCCGCCTCACTGCCCCCTTCCGGCCCCGCGGTCCGCTCCTACGGCCCCCCAACGGCGCCGCGGCCTCCCCGCAGCCGCCGCGGCCGCTCGGTCGCCGCCGCCGCGGCCCCGCAGCTCGGTCCCAACCCCCGCTCCGCCGCGGCTGCCGCTCTGGGAACTCGGAGGGGGGCCGGCTGGAGCGCTGCCTCAACGCGGCGCCTGCCTACCGCTTGGCCCCCTTTTCACACATTTTTGAGACTTGTCGGCTTCATCCAATGAGCTGATCAAATTTTACATCCTATGTTGCCAGAGAGGATTATGGGGCAACTTCATGGTGTCGATCACATCCAGGGCGCCGATCCGGGAAGGCCGGGGGTTAGAGTGGAAAGAGCACGGCCCTCGTGAATAGGCAGGCAGTCTGAATCCCAGCAATGCCCCCCACACAGTAGGTGCCCAGGAAAAGTGTTTTCCGTGGATCGAAGCAGTAATTTTGTAAAGGAAAAAAAAAAATCACATCAGGCATTCCCCCCCGGCCCCCCCTCCCCCGCTTTTTGGGCCTCAGTTTCCCCAAGTGCCCAACAAGGTTGTTGGATTAGGTCTCCGGAAAGCACTTCCAGTCGTGATTTAGAACTTTACTGCTGTCCCTGTAAAGCACCTCTTCCAGGCTAGCTGCATACTTATCAAATTCTAAGAGTTACGGTCAGAAATGGCATTGATTTTTTTCCCCTCATATTCTTTCAAGGTTTTTTGTCATAAAAAGAAAAAATGGGTTGGGGGGGGGGTTTATTTGTGGTTTACTTTCAATTACTGAAAATTCCAGGATGAAGAAGAGGAAAGAAAACAGGAAAATGAAATCCCAAACGCGGGATTTTCTGCTCCAGTGTAAAATTCAGTGCCTTTTAGGAAAGAAAAAAAAAAAAAAGTTTACCTAATTTACAACACTCCAAAAATTCTAGCTACTTAAAACACCATAAGAATACCAAAATTAAGCTAAAACTGTATGTGATACTGAAGTCTTTTCCTTGGGTTCAGTAACAACCCCTTGTAATGATGCAGTCCTTTTTTCATTGCAGACAATTCCAGATCAAACTGTGTTAAGAAAAATCACTGAGCTAAGAATAACATCAAAAATGGGAGGAACCAACGTAATAATTTTTTTAATTTAAGAAAAAAAGTTTTGCAATTTTTGTTGTAGAATATTTGCTAAGTCTCCAGAAAGCCTTCCAAAGATAAAGGAAGCTAAATCTTCTAGCAAAATATGCTTAATAATTCCCAAGTATGAAAGTTAGTATATAAAAATGATATAATCATTAAGCTTCATCTTTCTTAAAAGAAATACATGTTTCTAAGTTAAACATAAAAGAGAAGAAGAAGAAGAAGAGGGGATTGTGCCCTTTCTCTGCAAACCGGGCTTTTTCACGATTCATTAAACCCTTTTTCCATATGTGTAATTGGACTCTTCTCATTTACATAAACGAGGGATGAGGCAAAAGACCTAAGATCAGCCCAAAAAGGAGGAATACGTTTCTCATTCTCCTATGTTAAAAAAATATTGTAGAAGAAAACTCCCAAGAAGACAGAGCCTTCTCCCCCCACCGCCCTACACACACCCACATATACCAGCCCTGAAACAGTTCATGGCCAAGGAGATTGCGGGTTTGCCAGAGCTTTAAGATTGCCCTGTACACGGTGCCTCACAGTTATTACCAGAGGCACATGTTTTTATTTTAACTTCTCTAAGTAAAAAACTTGGACCAAAATGACCGACAGTAGGACACCATATCCTATTTTCTCCCCTCATTTTTGATTGGGTTAAAAACCAAGAAGAAAGACTGCACTGTCTTTGAAAGAGGACAACCCTCTGCTTGGGCTTGAGTTGTCTGGCTGGTATTCTCCATTCATTTGGTTTCAGCACCTGATTAATTAGTTAATTAGTACTTAGAGCTGACTAGCCCCGGTCGGCAATTTTCCTGCCCTGCATGGTGAAATGTTGAATCCAGCATTGAAATTTCTGTGTCGCACACCCTAATTATTATCACCCCACTACTTTTTAAACCATTGCACCAAATTATTATAATAGACAGAGCCAGACAACTGTGTGGGAATATGTTCTTTCTGAGAAATAATGGTAGACTTAATCAATATTTTTCACTGTTGCCCTTAACACATTTAAATAAAACAACTGAACGGGAAAAATTCTAATTCAATTAGCCTCCAACTCCTTCCATAGAGAAAATGATTTTATACGAGAGAGAATTCAGAAAAATCACACCAAAAATTTTTAATGTTTTATCAGTGCCTCGGATTGCAAAGAGTGTGTTTACAAGATAACCTATCTGAGGTTTTTCTCCTATATACGTCTAAAATGTGAGGAATTTAAAAAAAGAATAGAAAATGGAAACAAAACCAAACCAAAAAAAAGATCATCTTAACTAGCTGTAAGGAAATGATGCTATCTGTGTGTGTTTCGGTGGAAGTACTTTTGATGCTTAAAATACTGACACAGTTTAGGAATGAGTTTTCTATAGGAAAAAAATATTCCTTGGCCACTGCCCCATTCTTCCATAAATCTGATGTCATAGCTAAGGTTAAATATCAAGTAGGGAAAATTAGTTTTAGGAAATAAGTTAGGACACAAACCTAGGAGTCTAATTTTTGGCAGTTCTCAATGTACCATTACCAAAAAGGGACCCAGTGCGTCAATGATTTTCAATATTACTGGTAGCTATTTTCACCTGAAGCAATCCTTACATATCAGTATTTGGTTACCTGTAATTGTAAGAGCTGAATGGCACACAAAACTGGATACACAACCACACAGATCAGTACATGGGTCGGACTGAAAGCAAAAGTAAACACCAACCTTAGGAAATGAAAGAAGTTAAAAGATAAGTGTTAAGGACCTTATTCTTTTTGGAGAATAAAACAAGATTTAGTAGCTTTCCACTTAATTTAAATGAAAAGAATCACTACCTTACATATTGCAGTGATAATGTAATGGGGAAAGAAAACAAAAAAGTCTTTGTACAAATGACACCTCCTATAGTTGTTGTGAAGAAACTTTTCCCCTTGGTATCTGCTAACAAATTCTAATTAATGCTGCACATTCCTTTACTGAAATCATTTAATGCGTAACAAGGGGGGTAAAAAGAAATGCTGAATGCTCGTGATTGCCCTGTTAGAATTATGGGAGTGAAAGCCTGGGGCCCCAAACTTACTGTCTATTAAAGCCAAGCTTTGAAAAAGAAATGCAACCTACAAAAGCTGTCAATCTCCCTTGCCCCTAAAGCCTGGGTTCACATGGATTCAAGTGACAGCCCTCCTCCCCCATGCACAATACATCAATCTGTCTCTCCCACAAGCACCCACAGCCCATTGTGCTGGCCGCAGGTGCCTATTATGGCACCCATGGCTGCCTCCCACAGCTCCGCCCCTGAGAAACAGGAACTGCAGACAATGGAGCCCTGTGGGAAGACAGAGGTGGGTGTTGGGAGGGATAACAGACAGATGGTAAAGGGTGTAGGGTAGTAAGGTAGTTTCAAAACAAATGCCAAACATTCAAAATTACTGCTTTCGTGTGTCTCCCCTTCTGAATGGCCTTTGCTTCAATCACCATCTGCCATAATTGTAAAAACACTTACCTGTTATAATGAATATTTGCTCCCCTTTTTGGGTAGCTGTGGAGGGGATGACCTTCAATATTCTACTCCTCCTGTTTAGCCCTCTAGGTTTCTCAAGGTCACAGACTGGGGAGTTTCAGTTAAGCGACACCACAAGACAATATAGGGGAGAGAAATAATATTTATAATTTTTTGCAAGGTTTGTCATTTCCCTCTGAGATTAGTTTTGGGCTCCTTAAAGGGCAAGGGTTATAAAAACCTGTTACTTTGGGTAATATATTTGTGAAATCAAAGTACTATAAGACTTCTTAGAAATGTCAAATCAGGCACGTGGAAATTCTTAGGCCATTTCTTTTCTGGCAAGGAGTCACATAAAAGGAGATGAGGTGGATTTAATAATAAAAGTACTGGGGCTTCCCTGGTGGCAAAGTGGTTAAGAATCCGCCTGCCGACGCAGGGGACACGGGTTGGAGCCCTGGTGCAGGAAGATCCCACATGTCACGTAGCAACTAAGCCCGTGCGCCACAACTACTAAGCCTGCGCGCCTAGAGGCCGCGAACCACAAGAGAAGCCACCGCAGTGAGAAGCCCGCGCACCACAACTAAGAGTAGCCCCCGCTCACCACAACTAGAGAAAAGCCCCGCGGGCAGCAACAAAGACCCAAAGCAGCCAAAAATAAAAATAAATAAAATAAACAAATTTACTTTTTAAAAAACGTACTGAACTTTTCTGACGCAGCCTCTTTTCCTATTTCCAAGCATGTTAACAAAAAATAAATAAAATTGTTAAATAAATTACTGAATACTATCACATCGAGCGCCACTATCAGAAAAAGCACATTTTAAAGATTTTATTTCATAAAATGTCACTTTTCTATGGTGTTTTTAACCTTCTGAGTTATGGACTAATTAAGAAGCAATAAATGGAAGAATTAAAATATATTCCCCAAGCACATATATTCGTTCAAGTAATTTGATTTAGTTGCTTTTGCCCTTAATTTATCATCCCAATATACCACCTTATTCCTGTTTACAAGATGATTTGTCATAAATCAAAACCAAGCTAACAATAATTTCATCCCTACTACTACTACCTGTCTCAAACAAAAAGCAACCAAGAAAAATCTGGCACAATTGTAAGTCATGGTCAAGAGGACTGGTGACCTGTTGGGATGAGGGTACTGCCAAAATAATGCCAGGGGCTAAAACCAGCCAGTTTTCCTGAAGCCAACAAGAGGGTCTTAGTTTGCTGTCAGAAACTACAAACTAGGCTTTAACTAGGGACTGTCAGGGATCCAAGTGAGCTCCTGGCCAGGGAGAGCTTAATTAGCAGAGTTGGTTTGGGTTTTTAAATTACACAAGAAAAACAACCAATACGGTATGAAAGCATACAGTGGTCTAATGTAGCACAAAATTCACTGTTCCATTGTGTGTGTGTGTGTGTGTAGTGATTTTGCACATTTCATTAACAATTTAAACTTAGATTTTAAACATTATTTTTATGCCCATTACTAGGACATGTTTCTTTTGTTTTCTTCTTATACATCCTTTTAGAGATTTTAATGCATTTATCTCCAAATACAAATATGCATGCTCCCTTTTCTATATAAACAGCAACATACTACATATACTTTTTTTTTTAACCTTAGATATCTTGGGATCAGTCCATATCAGAACATTAAGAGCTACTAGGGCATACTTCTTAAATGTGAATAGTTTTGAGTCATATTTGGTATTTGTAAAAGTTAAGACTCTAGTTCAACAATGGAAAAGTATGCCATTTCAATATGAACAAAGCCATTTGGAGGCTACTCTTATTTTTCCTAACAATGATTGAACTAGGCATTCCATTTCAAATGCTCAGAAATTAGTACAGCTCACTCCAATTATCCATCTAAATGGGAGCCAGAGAAAATGTGGAGGAGACAGCCACAGGTAACCATAGATACAACCTTTGTTTGAGATGCTTACATGGAAAAACTTTTAAGATATTTATTGGTAGGGTTTGTGAATTGTTTCTATAGCATCCAAAATATTCAGAGTTCAAAAGTAATTGTTAAGGTTTCCCACTAGACCCACAGTCCATTAGTCATACTTCTAGTATCTCACAAAAAGTGACCTTGCTTAATTGATTTAACTGATTAAAAGATGCCAGGTTTTAGGCTGTAAAATTAGTTGACAACACAGTCCCTTTACCTGTGCTCCAACACCAAGTTCTTTTACTTCTAGATATCTTCCATGAGGTTCTTGAGTCTATCCATTTAAAAATTAACAGTTTGTTTGTTAAATCCAAGATTTTATTGTCAGACAAACCTCAGTTCTAATCCTGTTTCTGGAGCTTGAAAGTGGTGTGATTTAACTTTTCTGATACTAAGTGTTCTCTAAAATAGGGATAATAACAGTACCTACCTCACAGGTTTGTTGTAAAGATTAAATGAGAACATGCATTCACTCTTAAAACGATGCCTAGAAACAACCCAATCCAAAAATGGGCAGAAGACCTAAATAGACATCTCTCCAAAGAAGATATACAGATGACCAACAAACACATGAAAGAATGCTCAACATCACTAATCATTAGAGAAATGCAAATCAAAACTACAGTGAGGTATCACCTCACACCGGTCAGAATGGCCATCATCAGAAAATCTGCAAACAGTAAATGCTGGAGAGGGTGTGGAGAAAAGGGAACCCTCTTGCACTGTTGGTGGGAATGTAAATTGATACAGCCACTATGGAGAACAGTATGGAGGTTCCTTAAAAAACTAAAAATAGAACTACCATACAACCCAGGAATCACTGGGCATATACCCTGAGAAAACCATAATTCAAAAAGAGGCATGTACCACAATGTTCATTGCAGCTCTATTTACAATAGCCAGGACATGGAAGCAACCTAAGTGTCCATCAACAGATGAATGGATAAAGAAGATGTGGCACATATATACAATGGAATATTACTCAGCCATAAAAAGAAATGAAATGGAGGTATTTGTAGTGAGGTGGATGGAGTTAGAGTGTGTCATACAGAGTGAAGTAACTCAGAAAGAGAAAAACAAATACAGTATGCTAACACATATATATGGAATCTAAGGAAAAAAAAAAGAAAAAAAAAAGGTCATGAAGAACCTAGTGGCAAGACGGGAATAAAGACACAGACCTACTAGAGAATGGACTTGAGGATATGGGGAGGGGGAAGGGTAAGATGTGACAGGGTGAGAGAGTGGCATGGACATATGTACACTACCAAATGTAAAATAGATAGCTAGTGGGAAGCAGCCGCATAGCACAGGGAGATCAGCTCGGTGGTTTGTGACAACCTAGAGGGGTGGGATAGGGAGGGTGGGAGGGAGGGAGATGCAAGAGGGAAGAGATATGGGAACATATGTATAACTGATTCACTTTGTTATAAAGGAGAAACTAACACACCATTGTAAAGCAATTATACACCAATAAAGATGTTTAAAAAAATAATAAAAAAATAAAAATATAGTAATAAAACTGTCCATAAATGGGAGACTGGTTAAATAAACATAGTATACACATACAAGGGGATATCATGCTGTTGTGAAAAAGAATGAAGTAGATCTATATGTGAAATTTGGAACAATCTCCCCAAAATATTAATATGTGGAAAAAAAGAAGTAGTAAGGAACAAGATAACGTGAAGGGTATACTACTAGTTTTATGTGTGTGTGTGTGTGTCTGTGCGTGTGTGTGTGTGTGTGTGTGCATAATCTGAATGGAAACATCCAGAATAATGTTTGACCAAATATCTGGGCACCATGGTCCAGCCAAGTTGACACACATAAAATTAACCATCACAGTGTGCATGTATGCGCAGAGAAGCATATTTAAGGTCAGTGATTACTTCATAATTTAGAAATTAGACGAATATACACTGGATAATATCCACGGTATTTGAAACTGTACCAAATTTACCATCACTTTTGAAAACTAAACTCTAATACCTTTTCCTAATCTGTCTTCTATTCCCCTAGAAAAATTAAAGCACTAATAAACTATCTTTTATCTGTTCCCTCAAAGAAACTTAAATCGCAAATTATACATAAAGTTTTTTCCCTGTTCTGCTCCATCCAGCTACAGGGGCCTCACTCAAGTGCATGCTTGCAGTCTGGGACCTCGTTCCCTGGAACTGATATAGATTCTTCAACATCTTCCAAATTCTATTGCTTTAACCCCCGATTTTTCCATCTTTCCAAAGTTCCAACAAGCTAGCAAACCACGGAGAATGCGGTAGCACAAGTTCCACATCCACAAAACTTTGACCAAATGCCATGGTCAAATATACTTGCTGATAGTCCTTACAATTAGGCATCATTTCTCAACAACAGCAGAATTTCCACTTATAGTCTAGGTCCAGAGGGTTGTTAACAGATGGAGACGACAGAACGTTACCTCAGTAAAGTGCTAGTGAGAAAACAGAAGAATTACAAACAAACAAAAAGAAACGAAAAAAACAAGGACAGTTTTTGAAAGAAATGGTGCTGAACAACTCAATATCCACAGGAGAAAATTTGGGGACTTTGCAGTAGGCAAAGATTTCTTAGTACATAAAAGAAAAAAATTGATTAATTAGACTTCATCAAAATTTACAACTTCTGCTATTGAAAAGTTACTATTAAGAAAATAAAGGGACTTCCCCCGGTGGTCCAGTGGCTAAGACTCCGCACTCCCAATGTAGGGGGCCTGGGTTCAATCCCTGGTCAGGGAGCTAGATCCCACATGCTGCAACTAAATATGCCGCATGCTGCAACTAAAACATCCCGCGTGCCGCAACAAAGACCCATAGCAGCCAAATAAATAAATAAATATTTTAAAAATAAATTAATTAATTTAAAAAAAAGAAAAGAAAAAGGCAAGCCACCGACAGGGAGAAAAATTATTTGCAATACATCTGACATGTATTCAGAATATATAAATATCTCCTATCATTCAATAAGAAGACAAACAACTCATTTAAGAAATTGGCAAAATGTGTTTACTATGGTGTTAATAAGTTGCATTCCTTGAATCTGTTTATGAAGTGTGTTAAAACTAAGGGTTATATTTTTATGGCCAACTCAAAAATAAATTTAAAGCCAGAAAATTTTTAAAAAATGGGCAAAATGTTTGAACGGACATTTGACAAAAGAAAGTATATGAATGGCCAATAAGCACATGAAAAGATACTCAAGATCATTAGTCATAAAGAAAATGTGAATTAGAACCACAATGATATATCACTATATACCTATTCAAATGGCTAATGTTACAAAGATTGACAACATCATATGTTGGCAAATATACGGAGCATAGGATCTCTCATAGTAATTACTGGTGGGAATCCAAAGTGGTTCCAACCACTCTGGAAAACAGTATGGCAGGACATTTTATATACTATACATCATAAAATTAAACATGCACTAACATATAGCCCAGCAATTCCACTTCTTGGTATCAATACCCAAAAGAACTGAAAATATATGTCCAGGAAAGACATACACTCCAAAGTTCTAGCAGCATTATTCATAATAGTCCCAAACTGGAAACAATTCAAATGTGTATCAATGGATAAACAGATAACAAACTGTGCAGTTAAAAGAAGCAAACCACTGACAGACCCAACAACATGGATAAATCTCAAAAATATTGTGCTAAGTGAAAGAAGTCAAACACAGAAGAGTACAGTGGCAGAAAGCAAAGCAGTGGATGCTTGAGGTCAGGAGTCTTGGAAGAGTATAAAAGCGCACAAGGAGGGCTTACCTGGTGGCGCAGTGGTTGAGAATCTGCCTGCCAATGCAGGGGACACGGGTTCGAGCCCTGGTCTGGGAAGATCCCACATGCTGCGGAGCAACTGAGCCCGTGAGCCACAATTACTGAGCCTGCGCGTCTGGAGCCTGTGCTCTGCAACAAGAGAGGCCGCGATAGCGAGAGGCCCGCGCACCGCGATGAAGAGTGGCCCCCGCTTGCCACAACTAGAGAAAGCCCTCCCACAGAAACGAAGACCCAACACAGCCATAAATAAATAAAAAAGAAAGAAAGAAAGAAAGAAAGAAAAAAGAGCACAAGGAAATCTTTTAGGGTCACAGAACTGTCTTGTAACTTGATTATGGTGGTGGTTATATGACTTTACACAATTACTAAAATTCATCCAACTATACACTTAAAATGGGTGAATCTTATTGTGTCTAAATTGCAGCTCAATAAAGTTGGAAATTTTCTAAAAAGAAAAGATTGTATGGTTTCCTCTTCACCAAAGGGCCAACCAGTCCATGCTAGTTGTCCAGAGTCCACTTGGGAGAAATCTGCCAAGTGAGCAATCATATCAGAAAGCTACCACATTTGGGGTACTGGGAATCCATAACCCATGCAGATTACTTCCTTCTTAGAGGATGGCATGTGGAACTTTCCTTTCTTCTAAACTTTAGTCACCTGAGACAGTGCCACTTCCAGTCTCTAGGTCTTTTTTGAGGCTTCCTTCTTCCCATCAGAGTCTGAGCTATATATATTTAAGCTCCTAATTTCCCTTTCCATTTTTCCTTCCACCTCTGTGTTCCCCACATCTCAGTCACAAACCCTTTATAGGCTCTACCCAGGAATACAGCTCCCATTTTCACTTGTTAGCATGATCCTCTACATTTATAACATTTATATATCTCCCCCCAACCTCATGCTTTTTAATTCCTTTGCCCTCTCCTATTCCTATCACAGTTCAAATGTTCCTCTCTACCACCTCTTTGAGGAGGTGGGAGGAGAGGGACAAAATCTCTTGAAGGATAGCGTGTGTGGCCTAAACCCCCCACAACTTGTTCTCCCAGGTAACCTAATGGGCTTAAACATTAAACAGTCCTATGAGGCCACCATTACCCTGATACCAAAGCCAGACAAAGATACCACACAGGGCTTCCCTGGTGGCGCAGTGGTTAAGAATCTGCCTGCCAATGCAAGGGACACAGATTCAAGCCCTGGCCCGGGAAGATCCCACATGCCGTGGAGCAACTAAGCCCATGCGCCACAACTACTGAGCCCTGCACTCAAGAGCCCGCAAGCCACAACTACTGAAGCCTGCGCACCTAGAGCCTGTGCTCCGCAACAAGAGAAGCCACTGCAATGAGAAGCCCACGCACCATAACAAAGAGTAGCCCCCGCTCACTGCAACTAGAGAAAGCCTGTGCACAGCAACAAAGACCCAACACAGCCAGAAATAAAAATAAATAAATAAATAAATAAGATACCACACAAAAAGAAAATTACAGGCCAATATAACTGATGAACATAGATGCAAAGATAGCCAAAGCAACCTAGAGAAAGAAAAACGGAGCTGGGGGAATCACATTCTGTGACTTCAGACTATACTCCAAAGCTACAGTAATCAAAACAGTGTCGGGGCTTCCTTGGTGGCGCAGTGGTTGAGAGTCTGCCTGCTAATGCAGGGGACGCGGGTTCGGGCCCTGGTCTGGGAGGATCCCACATGCCGTGGAGCAACTGGGCCCGTGAGCCACAACTGCTGAGCCTGCGCGTCTGGAGCCTGTGCTCCGCAACAGGAGAGGCCACGATGGTGAGAGGCCCGCGCACCGCGATGAAGAGTGGCCCCCGCTTGCCGCAACTGGAGAAAGCCCTAGCACAGAAACGAAGACCCAACATAGCAATCAATCAATCAATCAATCAATCTTAAAAAAAAAAACAAACAGTGTCATACTGGCACAAAAACAGACACATAGGTCAATGGAACAGGATAGAGAGCCCAGAAATAAACCCACACACTTATGGTCAATTAATCTACGACAAAGAAGGAAAGCATACACAATGGAGAAAAGACAGTCTCTTCAATAAGTGATGCTGGGAAAATTGGACAGCTACATGTAAAAGAATGAAATTAGAACACTTCCTAACACCATATACAAAAATAAACTCAAAATGGATTAAAGATCTAAATGTAAGACCGGATACTATAAAACCTCTAGTGGAAAACGTAGGCAGAACACTCTGACATAAATCACAGCAATATTTTTTTGGATCCGTCTCCTAGAGTAATGGAAACAAAAGCAAAAATAAATAAATGGGACCTAATTAAACTTAAAAGCTTTTGCACAACAAAGGAAACCATAAACAAAATGAAAAGACAACCTACGAAGTGGGAGAAAATATTTGCAAATGATGCAACTGACAGTGGCTTAATTTCCAAAACATACAAACAGCTTATACAGCTCAATATCACAAAAAAAAAAGATCAAAAAATGGGCAGAAGACGTAAATAGACATTTCTCCAAAGAAGACATACAGATGGCCAACAGGCACATGAAAAGACGCTCAACATCGCTAATTATTAGAGAAATGCAAATCAAAACTACAATGAGGTATCACTTCACCCCGTTAGAATGGGCATCATCAGAAAATCTACAAATGACAAATGCTGGAGAGGGTGTGGAGAAAAGGGAACCCTCTTGCACTGTTGGTGGGAATGTAAATTGATACAGCCACTATGGAGAACAGTATGGAGGTTCCTTAAAAAAACTAAAAATAGAGTTACCATATGATCCAGCAATCCCACTTCTGGGCATATATCTGGAAAAGATGAAAACTCTAATTTGAAAAGATACATGCACCCCAATGTTCATAGCAGCACTATTTACAATAGCCAAGACAGGGAAGCAACACAGGTGCCCATCAACAGATGATTGGCTTAAGAAGATGTGGTGTATATAGACATAGATATAGATATAGATATATAGATATAGATATTTAGATATATAGATATATTCAATGAAATATTACTCAGCCATAAAAAAGAATGAAATATTGCCATCTTCAATATTTGCAACGTGGACGGACCTAGAGATTATCATATTTAGTGAAGTAAGTCAGGCAGAGAAAGACAAATACTATATGATATCACTTATATGTGAAATTGAAAAAATAATATAAATGAATTTATTTACAAAACAGAAACAGACCCACAGAGTTAGAGAACGAACTTATGGTTACCAAAGGGGATAGTGGGGGTGGGATAAATTGGGAATTTGGGATTAACAGATACACACTACTATACATAAAATAAACAATAAGGACCTACTGTATAGCACAGGGAATTATACTCAATATCTTGTAATAACCTATAATGGAAAAGAATCTGAAAACTATATATATAAGTATGTATAACTCAGTCACTCTGCTGTACACCTGGATCATTGTAAATCAACTATACTTCAATTGAAAAGAAAAACATGAAACAATCCAGCCCCAAGAATGTAATTGCAACTTGGAGGAGGAAGATGTCATTGGAGGCTTAGAGAAGTCCAACAAGCTTCTTCACATAGTGACCTCTCCAATCCTGGTGTCCACGTGGGACCAATTAGATAGGACATTCATCCTCACAAGGCTTTACATATATGTATCTTTGATGATGCCCCTGGAGGCTTCTGAAGTGCATCGGGAGTTTACCTCAATGAAGTTCACACTAAACGAAGAGAACCCCATTCAATTTTCTGTCTCAAATTACACTCAGCTGTGCTGTTCAACTGAGCACACTAGACAAGGTCAGAAGATGTGCACCCGAAAATAATATGAGGACTGCTTATTAGATTGGCACTGCCAAAGGGCGGGCTTTATTGAGTGACCTTTCATTCATTCCTCACATATTTACTGAGCGCCTATCTAAGTTCTGGAAAGACCGCTGAAAGTGATCATGGGCTGTTGCATCAGCCAGACCTGGGTTCAAACATCTGCTCTCCATGGACCAGCTCTGTGTACTTGGGCAACTTCACCTTGGTCTCTTTATCAGGAAAGGGGGGATGGAAATCCTACCAACTTCATGGGATGCTGGTGGGGATGAAATGTGAGGATGAGAGTGGCACTCTAACTGGCTGAGCACAGTGTCTGGCACCTAGTAAATGCCCCATAGATATCAGCCATTGTTAGCCAAGATTCCCGCCCTGCAGCACTGCTTGTGACCATAGGATGTTATAGGCAGAGGGAGCCCAGGATCCCCGCAGAGTCACACTTGGCCAATTTCTAATTGGCCAGCAATCCTGGGGCACAGGTAGGAGAAGCTTGAGGGGAAAGGATGCTCAGAGCCCAATCTCCAGGACCTCTCATCTGCTCTAGGAAGAACTAGGTATCAGCCAAGGATCTTGTGGGCAAGCAGAACACCGAACGGGCCAGGGTTGAGGCACCTGGGCACCAGAAAGCCTGGTTTTTGAAAGTAAGTAACAGGGCTGCCGTGAGGATTAACTAAATTAATTTATGTAAAGCACTCAGCACAAGGCCTAGCCACTGGGACATGTTCAGTGAATATCAGCTACTGTTAGAAGAGCCATGGCTCTCATCCCTTAAGGAGACAGCTAGTATACAAGCCTGCACACTAATGGGTCTCTGACTGGACTTCTAAGGAGTGGCCTACAGTTTCGGGATTTGTAGAGCACTAACCAGGCCCCACTGCCTCAAAATCCCTTCCCTGACCCCCAGGGTCACAATGCCACACCATCACAGAATGGGGGGCAAACGTGTAGCACTTGTTTTGAGGACTCATCGTCCTGCATGCAGGACAGACATCACAGATGAGGCACACTGTCCCACAAGCCCAGACAGGACCTCAGATAAGGATTCTTTACATGGTACACTGGGCAGAAATTGCCAAAAGACCTGAGGTGGCCTGGGAGTTCTACCACTTGCCTCTCTGACTTAAAGGTTGTCTCTCATTTCCTTTTAACAAAAATTTATTTTCCGATTTGGTTTTACAATTAATCATCTGTTTATAATATATTTTATTGAAAATTTTATTGAGAAATTGTAGATTTACATGCAAATGTAAGAGATTATTCAGAGAGATCTTATGTACCTGATATCCAGGCTCCCCCAAGGGTAACATCTTGGTAACTACAGTACAACCAACAGGTTGATATTAGCACGATCTGCTGATCTAATTCACATTTCCCCACTTTTACTTGTACTCATTTGTGTGTGTGTGTGTGTGCGCGCGTGCACGCACACGAATGTGAGTGTATTTAGTTCTATATAATTTTATCACATATGTAGTTTCATGTATCTACCACCACAGTCAAGATACTGAGCTGTTCCTTCACCACAAGGATCCCTCCTGTAGCCTTTTAATAATCACATGCACCCCCTCCCCAGACCCTAATCCCTGATAACCACTAATCTCTTTGCCATTTCTATAATTTTATCATTATAAGAATGTTATATAAATGAAATCATAGAGTATGTAACCTTTTGAGATTGGCTCTTTTCACTCAGCATCGTTCCCTGGCAAGTCATACAGGTTGTTGCATGTACCAATAGTTCATTCATTTTCATTGCTGGGTCGTATTCCATTAAGGGCATCTGACCTGTTTCCAAGTTTTTTGCTGTTACAAATATAGGTGCTATGGACATTCATGTACAAGTTTTTACATGAACACAAGTCTTCATTTTCTGGAACCAATGGCCAGGAGTGAAATTGCCAGGTCATATGGTAGTTGCATGTTTATTTTTTAAAGAAACCGCCAAACTATTTTCCAGAATGGATGTACAATTTCACATTTCCACCACATCCCCACCAGCAATGCATGAGTGATCCAGTTTCTCCATATCCTTGCCAGAATTTGATGTTTTCACTATTTTTTACTTTAGTCATTCTGATAGGTGTGTAGTGATATCCCATTTTGGTTTTAATTTGCATTTTCCTGATAATGATGTTGACCTAATCACATTGGACATCTTTTTATGGGCTTATTTGCCACCTGTATATTCTCCTCGGTGAAATGATTAGTCATGTCTTATGTCCAATTTCTGATTGAATTATTTGCTTTTACGGTTGAGTTTTGTGAGTTTCCAGTCCTTTGTCAGATATACGGTTTGAAGATATTTTCTCCCAGACTGTAGACTGTCTTTTCATCCTCTTTGTTTGGGCTTTTGCAGAACAAACGTTCTAATTTTAATGAGGTCCAATTTATGGACTTTTTCTTTTCTGGATGATGCTTTTGGCCCTCGGATTTCAGATAAGGCAAAGTGATTCTGTCCTCCGTCCTGTATGTAGGACAGCTACCTAAGAGGCTTTGTGGGTTGAGGTCAGCGCCTAGTCATTACATACCAAGCCTTTGCCAAACATTACTTCATTTAATCTTTCCGACCACCCTATGAGATAGATGCCACTACTATCTGCATTTTACAGATGAGAAAGCTGAGACACAGAGAGACTTGCGGATTTGCCCAAAGTCCCACAGCTAGGAAGTGGAAAAGCTGGCACAAAATCCTGGTCTGTTTCTGCTTCTGAAGCACCTGATCTTGTGGTCATCTCAAGTTTCCAGCAGGCTACATAAAATTCAACTTCTGGTGTACAGTATGTTTATAAATCTGACTTCAGACATGAGAGTACAATTAGAAACTTTCTTGTTACCAAGTCAAAAAACAATAAGGACAACAACTGATGCAAAGGCTGAAGCATTCCCAGTCCCCCAGTCTTTGCTGTGCTTTCCTCCTAGTCCTTCGTCACAATCCCAACACGACTGAATACCCAGCGTGTGGCCCCATGCCCTCAGGCCAGCATAAGTCTGGTGGTTTTGGTGGTAGTGGACTTCCGGAGCCACTGGTAAGCCCATGGACATCAGTCTCTAAGAAGCCCTCTAATCTGGCCCCAAGCTTTATTGAGGTTGTCATTCCTGGGTTCAAATTCCTGCTGCCTCCATGCAGGTAGAGCAGCCCAGGCCCACCAATGGCTCTATGACCTATGGTGCCCCACCAATCAGTCCCTCCCCTGTGTGCCTCAAAAAGGCCCCTCACCAGCTCAGCTGATCACAGAGACAGCTGCCTGCCCACATGTGTCTCCTCCCACTTTCCTTTACTTCTGATCTGTGGGTTAAGAAGCTAATTTTAAAGTCAGGTTCCTGGGCAAAGGGTCCTCACATTTCTCTGTTTTTGATGCATATACTTTGAACATTTCCAAAGACCTAGTCTACTTCTATGACATTTAATCTTACATCTTTCTCTCCTTCAAAAGCTCCTCTATTCTGACACCATGGCCCAAATCTTCTTTTAAAATATTTTCTTGGGATTTCCTTGGTGGTCCAGTGGTTAAAACTCTGAGCTTCCAATGCAGGGTATGCAGGTTCGATCTCTGGTCAGGGAACTAAGATCCCACATGGCGTGCAGTGCAGCCAAAAAATTTTTTTTAATTTTTTAATTAAAAAAAATTTTTTTAATCTTTTCTTGAAACCTATTGGTTTCATTCATTCATTTATTCAACATTTTCTTCTTGAGACCCTACTTTTTGCTAAGTACCATGCTAGGCCCTGGGGATAAAACATAGAACAAGACAGACACAGACCCTGATGTCCTAATGTTTGCATTCTATCTGGGAGAAATTAATATTAAAGAAATTCTTACAGAAGTCATTATCAGCTCCAGTCTGTACCCCTGGAATTTCCTCCTACTTCCATACTCAAACTTTATGCTTTAGTGAAACTGAATTAATCACCGTTTGGTAAACACGCATTGGGCTTTCCCTCCTCACAGTCTGTTTACATGCTCTTCAGCGTGGTGATAATTTGCAACCCCATTTCTAGTAATTCCCACCTACCACAATGTCTGTGCTGTCCTCAAGACCCAAGTGAAATCTCACCTGTTTAGATGATGGTTTCTCCACTATCTCTGCTATATGGGTCTGCCCCCCTCTATTTGGAAAGTACTGGGCACCACTCATGAAACTACCTACACGCACACTGCTTTATGTGCTAGCTATTTCCATATCCATATTGCCTCACATGAAAGACAGTAGAAGCCCTGAGGGCAGGGTTTACTTCTGTCATGTCTTCATGCCCTTTGCACATGTCATGGTGCCTTGAACACAGCAGGCACGAAGTGTTTGCTCAATGGGGAATGGCTTACCTAGAGCTGTTCGTTTAATTTAACAAACACTTGGGTAGCAGTTACTGTGCACCAGGCATTGCTCACTTGGGTGGTATTTACCAAGTGTCAGACACTGCTGCAACATCTTGACAGACATCAACGCCCTGGATTCTGACAAAAACCCTAGGAGGTAGGTACTATTAGGAGCCACATTTGACAGATAAGCAAAGTGAGACTCAGGAAGGCTCAATGTCTTGCCCAAGCCCAGGGTACCCCACCTGGTATATATTAGAGCCGGGATTCAGCCTGGCCTTCTAACAAGGCCTGGAATGGTTTGCCCAATGTGGAACCTGTAGCTGCAGAACAGCAAATATGGAATTTATTTATCTATTTTTTGGCCGTACCACGCAGCATGTGGAATCTTAGTTCCCCGACCAGGGATTGAACCCGTGCCCCCTGCACTGGAAGCACAGAGTCTTAACCACTGGACCGCCAGGGAAGTCCCGCAAATATGGACTTTAGATCCAGTTCTTTTTGGCAGTCCATGGTGCCACTTCCGCACTTGTTTTCTTCATAGGAACTAGGTTTCAAAGGGGTGCTGGGGCAAACTAAATTACAGAAAGTGCTGAATTAAACTGAGTCCTTCTGAAGCCTTTCTGAAGGGCAGAACTCCTCCAGCCCTCTATGTCAGTGTCCAACCTTTATTCTCATTATTGCCCTCCCACCCCCAGGAGTCTTTTCAGACATTTTTTTCCAATTGCCCCCTCATGACATTTTAATATTACAGATACACTGCATATCTGTTTATGGACTGATGTATATCTGTGCCTTATACATTAAAGTGAAAAAGTTTTTCATCATCCAAGAACCAATATTCTCCTCTCTTTGGGGACAATGTCGCCTTGTTGTCAGTGCATGCTCAATATCGACGAGCATTGAATGTGTGTCTAAGAGGAGAGGGTAAGTGAGGATTCTCACCCCTATTTGACCCTGTGGAGCCAAAATTTTCAGGATCACTTCAGTGAAGAAATACACATTTGCAACACTGCTTAGAGCTAAAAACAACTATGATAACATCCCCAAACAACAATCTTGTGATGGATGTTGGGGAGAATGGATGATTCAATCCCAGTCTCAGAAGCTTAAAAAATACGAATGCCCTGGGTCCCACTCCTGGAGATGCAGATTATATTGGTCTGGGCACTGGAATTTTTAAAAGCTCCTCAGGTATTCCAGTGTACAGGCAAAGTTAAGAACAACTAACTTCCAAGATTTTAATGTGAATAAAAATAACTTTAAAATATTTTTTCTAGCTTTATTGAGATATAATTGACATATAACATTGTATAAGTTTAAGGTGTACAATGGGATGATTTGGTATCCGCATATTTTGTGAAATGATTACCACAATAAGGTTAGTTAAGACATCCATCGCCTCAAAGAATTACCTTTTTTTTTTTTTTTTTAGAATTACCTTTTTTTTTTCTTGTCTTTCTCCGTCTGGCTTATTTCACTTAGCATAATGTCCTCAAGGTACGTCTAACTTGTCACAAGTGGCAGGATTTCCTTCTTTTTTAATGGCTGAAAAACATACACACACACATACACACACACACAGACACACACTGGAAACAATCTGTCAATGGACAATTCACACAAAGACCACAAAGGAACATCCAGAGAAATATGAGAAAATCAAGATTGTATGTTGTTGTGGAAGACAAGGGAAGAAAATTTTGAGAAGGAGGACATGATCAGTAATGTTGAATGCCTCTGAAAAGACAGGTAATTGAAGGCTTGGAAGTTTCCATTAGCTTTAGAAACAAAGAGATCACTGGTGAGAGTGGTTTCTTGATGGTGGTTGGTGGTGTGGGCAGAGACAAGATTGTGGTTGATGGAGGACCGGGTGTTAATGACAAAGTGTGGGCAATTTTTTAAAATATTTATTTATTTATTTATTTACTTACTTACTTATTTAGTCTGCGCCAGGTCTTAGTTGCGGCATGAGGACCCTTAGTTGCGGCATGCGGGATCTAGTTCCCCCACCAGGGATAGAACCTGGGCCCCCTGCATTGGGAGCACAGTCTTACCCACTGGACCACCAGGGAAGTCCCAAAGTGTGGGAAATGTTTTAAAAGAAGTTTGGCAGTGAAGGTCAAGAGAGACGGGGCAGTGGTCTGGCAAAGAAAAATGTGACCAAAGAAGCATATTTTTAAAAGACGGGTGCATGTTTAAATGCTGATCGGAATAAGCTGATAGAGAGGAAGAGATTTTAGACAGAAGAAGAAAGAGAGGACAATCAGTTGGGCAAGATGCCAGAAAAAGCAGGAGAGAAAGATAGACCATAACAGGAAGATGACAGTTCATCCTAACATGGGAGAAGGATGCAGCCAAGATTATAAATGTGGTGGTGGAGATCTGAAGAGAGTTCTGTCTGATGGCTTCTATTTTCCCTGAGAAGAGAGATACGAGTCATCGTCTGACAGTGGAGATGGAGGTGAGTAGTACAGTCAGAGGTTTGAGGAAAGTGTAAAAGATTTGAAATAGTTATTGTTCAGAGTGGGCAATGAGTGACTTTCTAGGCTAGGTTTAAAGGACCACTTGAGGTGAGTAATTATGAATTTACAGTGCAATGAATTTACCTTGCTGTGTGACCTTTTCTGGTAGTGCTCAGCCAAGCATTAAAAAAAAAGTAGGTAATTTAATTGAATCCATCCAGGTTTGGAAATTTCCTAGATAGTAGGGTGAGGGGAGTGAGCTTCTCCCCACCCTTCTTCCTTAGGCACAAAATTTAAGGAGGTACTCATTCCCGGGGTCATGCAAGTGTAGGATTGGCACCTGACACTGAGCGTCTCCTTACATTTTGGGAGAAAATGAGGTGGGGAAAAAGAGGCAGGGGCTTACTCACCTCACTGTAGGCCCAGCCCTGCACAAATAAGTTTGGTATATTGGCAATAGGGTCCTGAAGAATACTGACGAGACAATTACAGTGATGGACCATATTATGTTAAGATGGATATCCACTAAGATGGATAGAGAGGAAACTAAAAATGGGAGACAGTAGAGGGACGAGGCCATGGGGGGAAACTGGCTGAGTAAATGGAAAAGCTACAGAGTTGTAGCCAGGGAGGAATGTCTGAAGTTGTGATCTTAGAGGTAGAGCACATCTGGGGTCCCAAGACATTCCAATGTGAGACGGGAGACGTGGGTGGCTGAGGTGGAGGTCAAGGAGCTTCAAGATCAAGGTGTTGAACAGGCTGCTCATGCGGCTGTTGACTTCAACCAGAATGTCTGTTAAGACCTGGGATAGAGGGGAAGAATGGACCTACAGCCGAAGTCCCTGGTGAATACAGAGGAGTATCTAGGAGACCAAGAGATGACAGCAACAGGAAGGTTAAAGGACAGTTAACCTAACTGACTGGTGTAAGTCTCAAAAGGAGCAGGGATTTCGGGGGTTTTGTTTATTTGTTTTTCTTGTTTGTTGTTTTTGTTTACAAGAGAGTGGAGGGGCAGTAGGTCAAGACTGGCTTTGGAGAGTGAAGAAGAAACTGGCCTTGCTGTACCAAGAAATGTGGGGACGTGCCTTACAGCCAGCTCAAGAAGCAGCTGGGGTTATGGTCTCTTCACTGAAGAACCAGGTCTCACTTAAGGCTAAGTCATGAAGTGAACTTGTTACACAGGCAATGTGAATTCCAGAGGACTGGAAGGGGTGGATTGAAGCATGGCAGAAGGAGGTGACTCACAGGAAGTCACAATGAGTCCCATGGAGGATGGTGGGCACCCAGAACTCTTCAGAATTCTATTTTGGCCTGCACGTGACATCCTGAAGCTACCACATGGGACTCAAATTTTATTTTTGTTTTTTTCTTTCTCATGGTCCTCAGGGATAAAATAGCAATCAGTGGTGACAGGGGAAACCTGACTGACTTCCATTACCTTCATACCTTTCTTTCAGCCCAGTTGATAACAATAACAATAAAGATAGTAATAAATAATTATAAATTTAGAAAATACTTACTGAATGCCTGCTATTTGCCAGGCACTGTTTTAGGTGCCAGGAACATGACAGACGAAGTTCCTGAACTCACAGAACTTACATTCTATTAGATAGTCAGGCCATGAGCAAAGGACAAAAAAGAAGTAAGTATATAAGGTTGGGGAGCTATAAGTGTTAGGAAAAGAAGTTAAGTGGAGTTAGTGCAAAAGGCAGTGATGACGACATGTGTGTGAGGAGCTGTATTAGTGAAGGTAGTCAAAGGAGGCTCTTCTGAGCAGAGACCTGAATGATGATAAGGGGCCATCCACGTGAAGATGGAGGGAAAGAGCATTTCAGATCAACGGAATAGCAAGTGCCAAGGCCCCATGGGCGGGAAGGAGCTTAGGATGTCTGAAGGTCATTACAGCTGATAATTCCAAGACCCTGAAGCATGTCCTTTTAACTACCTGCTGCTAAGGATGAGATTGAAGGGTCTCTACGGTCTAATTGTGTAAGGACCTGAATCTGCCAGAACTGGTCCAAGAGGTGGAGGCTCATGGAAGCAGCAAGCTACCCCCCGGGGGTAACTGAGGAATCCTTGCCACACATTGGAGCAGGAATGAACTCGCTTGCTAAGTCCAAGGCCATGTTGGTCCCAGATCTATTGCATGATCACAAGTGCTACTGCCCCTTTCATATCTGAAAACACCTCATCAGAAACTGGGGGTTTGCCTACGACCCTTGGCTTAAGGCTATTATATGAGGTAAGATCTGGCAGAGGCACCAGCAATGTGGTTGGCAGAAAAGTGGCATGAGATAGAGGACTGAAGTTTTTCACAAGAAGATCACATCATGGGACTCGAGCCAGGTGAGGCCAAAGAGCACTCTGGTAAGGCATAAAACATCACAAAAATGTGTTGTTGTCATCTAAACTCTATGGATCGGGTATCAGATTCTTTATAATCTGGCTCCTGCCCCGTCTTCAAACCCAACCTCTAGCCAGTCCCATCTCCTTCGGTGTCCAGCAAGTTTATCAAGGCACTTGGGGTGGTAGTTGGTTGGGAGAACCAGCTGGTTCTGAGAAGGAAATGTACTGTAGTCGAGAACTTCATAACCACCACAGCCATCTTCCTCCACCAACTGAATACAGACAGTGCAAAGTTACAATAGAAACCAGGAGTAAGAAGAGCTCAGACCCCCACCATGACTCAGCCAGGGTGCCTACCACTCACATATCCTGCCTTCCTCCTCAGCAGGCTTTGACTTTGAACCAGCAAAGAGGTACTCTGTTATGGGGCAGCCGCCTTGTTACGCTCAAGACATACACCAGCCATGCTTGCTTCCTGGTCTTTGCTCACATTGATCTCCCTCCTTGGAATAACCTCCTCTTGCCCTTTACCTTGTTAAATTCTCCCCATCTTTGAGAGTCCAGCTCCAGCTCCAGCTCCTTCAGGAAGACTTCCCAGAATGTTCCTCCATCATCAATCTTCTCCTCCCTCTGACCTCCTGTAGCAGTTAGAATCTGCTCCCAAACAATTCAGCATCTGCAGTTAGTCCCTTGTCATGTATCTCTCCTTAAATGTTTTGGATTGGTTAGGCTTATCTCCTTGACTTCTGTATCTTTTGCTGTGATGTCTAGCAAAATACTGTGTACACAGTAAATGCTCAACAAATTCTTATTGATGGAAACACATGTTTGAAGGCTAATCATAGGGGAGATTGGTGATGCCGAAGACGGACTTCATCCCCCTCACAATTTTGCCCCCGGCTGACCTTTAACAAAAAGGCAATGCCACAGACGAAGCTCTCTGGTTACAATCAGATGGCATGCTATATAAGAGACTAGAGATTAAACTGATTTGGTATTGTATAAAGTTTGTAGTCTTAGTAATATCTGATCAATCTCAGAAAAACATTATAATAACCTGCCCACAGTTAAACATGATATGCAATTTTGCTATTAGATGGATAGTTTATTTTTATTTTTTTGACTGCGCTACGCGGCATGGGGGATCTTAGTTCCCCGACCAGTGGAAGCGCGGAGTCTTAACCACTGGACCGCCAGGGATGTCCCTGGGTAGTTTATTTTTATCCTAAAGATCTGGAAACAATTTATGTCCTTACGCCATGTACGCTTTCACTTTTACACTTTATGAGTGTCTGCTATATGCCAGGCTCATCTCTGGGCCCTAGGCACAAGAAGGTGAAAGAAACCCAGCTTCTACCTTCAAGGATCTCAGCAGATCAGAAGCCAGGCATGTAAACAATCATTTAAATACAATGAAATAAGTGCTCTGACAGAGGCCTGGACAGAATTTACAGAGCAGGTGACAAATGAAAACATATTAAAAGTCCTGTAAGCTCTTGGCCCATAGTGAACTTTAAAATACGATAGCCTCTGTGTGTGTGTGTGTGTGTGTGTGTGTGTGTGTGTGTCTGTGTGTGTGTCTGTGTGTGTGTCTGTGTCTGTGTCTGTGTCTGTGTCTGTGTCTGTCTGTCTGTCTATATCTATCTAGTAGAGCACATTCTAGTGATAAAAAAATCTAGGCAGTTTAAACTATTTAAAAGAAGATTTTCTCAACCTAAATGTCCATCGACAGATGAACAGATAAAGAAGATGTGGTATATATTTACAGTGAAACACTACTCAGCCATAAAAAAGAATGAAATAATGCCATTTGCAGAACATGGGTGGACTTGGAGGGCATTATGTTAAGTGAAATAAGTCAGGCAGAGAAATACAAATACCATATAATATCACTTATATGTGGAATATAAATATGACACAAATGAACTTATTTACGAAACAGAAACAGATTCACAGACATAGCAAACAAACTTATGATTACCAAAGGAGAAAAGGCAGGGAGGGATAAATTAAGAGTTTGGAATTAGCAGATACACACCTCTATATATAAAATACATAAACAACAAGGTCCTACTGTATAGCACAGGGAACTATATTCAGTATCCTGTAATAAACCATAATGAAAAAGAATATATATATGTATAACTGAATCACTTTGCTGTACATCAGAAATAACACAACACTGTAAATCAACTATACTTCAATTTTTAAAAAAAGCAGCTTTTCTGACTATCCCATCGCAGTCTTTGGTGAAGTAAATAATAGCTTATTTATTGCCATGAAGCAATTGTAGTGCCCTAGTTGTCAGTCTGATAACTAGTATACTTCAAAGAATAAACTGCAATTGAATTTGCATCCCCAGGAACTGTTTATTTTCCTGGAAAGAAAGTACTAGAACTTTCTAGTAGGAGTCCACACCTATCTTGGTTCTGCATATGCCCAACTCCTTAAAATGACCCAGAACTTTGTACTGACATGCTTGGAGGGAAAAAAATCCTAATAGTTCCTCAATCACAGGCTCCAGGCACCCATAAGAGATTGTGTTCAGGAAGTTTTCCCCATTCAAAATCCCCAGTTGGTCCTCTTCAGAGCTTTTCCTCAAGGCCACTCTAATTCTAGACTGGCCATTATTTTTATTCTTCTATCAAGGTTCTCCTTCAAGCAGGGGTTACCATTCTTACTTTTTTAAACTTGGAAACATTGAACAGAAAGCTGTTGAATATGCATACAAAGTTCTGGATTTGGGCCAGCCCTGAAGAGAGCTAGTGGTCCAGCCACGTTCGCTTCAGTGATCCCAGCTTCCCTCTCTCATTTTTCCTTCCTACTTTCTATAACCCTCTCCTTCACCACTGTGTCCAAGGCCTCAACCCCGGTGGGTACTGTTTTGATTGCATTATCTAATTCAGGAGTGTTTGCACTCTGAAAGGAGCTGGGGATAGAGGACACAGGAAGAAAATCATCTCCAATGGTGTGCCTGAAAACTCAGGGACACCCCTGCTGTGATCTGATCTGAGGGGTTACTCCAAAGTATTTTCCCACCCCAGATCCCCACAAAGCCCATCCCCAGCCAATCACCCCCCTCAGAAGGCTGAGCCTATTTTCCAAACCACAAATTTTGATCCAAGGTTCAAAGGAGGAGTTCTTTTGCCAGTTCCAGGCATAAATGACAATCTGGGAGACAGTGTTTGGACATAGATATTTGGAACTATGTGAACATTTACATGTTTCATGGTGATGATGGGGCAAATTTATCTTCAGACTTTAAAATGATCTGAAAAACATCAGGAATAGAGGCAACTTAGTAGTACGAATCTATTGCCCAAATGCAAGGTTCCAAAGGGGAGCAGTTTCTCTGCTCCTATTCTCTGGCTTTCCTATTCAGAAGGTTCTAGCGAGTGGCTCCTTAAAGCCTCATTTCGTCAAGGGTTGTCTTTCAAAAAGCAACAAATAGTTATTGTTATTATTATATAATTTTAATTGTTCAGTATATGCCAGAATTGTTTTATTATAATGCTATGAGGTGAGTACTATTATTATTCCCCTTTTACACATGAGGAAACCGAGACTCAGAGATGTTACCCTGCCCAAGTCAGAGCCTCGTTTCAATGCCAGGGTTTGTTTGGCTCCAACCAGGCTCATAGGCATTCCATCAACCTGGGTGCTCTCTGACTCTAGAGTTGGTGAGTTTGCCCTCAGGAAGGTTCCTCCTCTGTCTTGTCTCCCCCTGGCCTGACAACCCCATCAACAGACCTCTTACTCTCTTAGCACCTCTTCTACCCATCTGGCTGACAATCCCACACCCTTCAGCTCAGAGGTCTTCCTTGTACTCGCCCCAACCCTGGGTTCGCCTGGCTCATTGACAGGCCAACTCTCTGCTGTCCCCTCCTGGCCCAACATAGGACCTGTCCCAGTAGCAGCTGCACTGAAAGGCACCTCGTCCCTTATTTGCAGCCCCAGTCCCAGCTTGCCCAGCTGACCCACACTAACCAGCAGGTCGAGAAATAAGAATGATTCATCTGACTATCTTACATTTGACCTTGTCAAAGATTTCCTAGACTCTGACACTGATGCCTGGTTCAGAAGTTATACATTTCTACAACCCATTTTAAGATCACCTGTTTTCTGCATTAATTGATAATTAAGTGTTAAGGTGACAAAGTGACTGGGTAAAGTATTTTGTTCCCATCGCACATTGGAAGCACTGAAAAATTCAAATTACTTTGTCGTTAATCTTGAGACTCACTGGAAAACTGAATAGAATATCAAGGAAATTTGTCTTGTGTTTAGATGCCATGCTGAAAGCACTTTTTGACCAGCACACCTAGAAAACACACGGAGAATTGCTCTCACTCAGTCTCTTGTCCCAGGTACAACAGACGATGAAGTCCTCAGTGCACTCAGTCTTCTTGACAAGGTCAGGGTGTTCAACAAGATCTAAGACAGCCAACTTGGCTGCAAGAGATTTCTATTTAAAAGGAACTCTAAAGAGCACTGGACCAGGAGTCAGGGGATCTGGGTTCTAATTCTAGCTTTGCAACTAATTAGAGGTAAAGTTTTCCAAGCAAGAGGAGAAGAGTTAGGAGGATGACGGTGGTCTGCCTAACTACGGAAGTTACAGGGACACCGATTTCTAGTTCAATGTGAAAAAAGGAACATTCGAACAAATTAGAATTGTTCGACAAAGGAAAGGAATCATTCAGGAAGCGGCAAGGTCCCTGTTACTAGAAGAGTTAATGCTGTAGCTGAGTCACTTAGGAGGTAGGTGGCAGAAATAAATTCTTGCATCGGTAGGGAAATTAGAATCGACGACTTCTAAGGTTTTGTCTGCACTCTGCGCTTAGCACAGTGCCTGGCACTTAGTAGAGAGCCAGGAAAAGTTTGTGGTGGGAAGGAAAGAAGAGCGGGAGGGAGGGAGGAAGAGAGGAATGAATCTGTTTCACTTCTTTCTCAATAGGATGTGGTGGGCTATAACTAAAAAAAGCAAGCACACATAAATACTAAGTTTTAAAAATTTTACCACAAAGAAGCCATGATTCTAATGCTGGTACTGTGAAAAGAAGAGTAACAGATGTTAGGGGACAATTGTATTAGATAAGACTGTTTTAGTAGGATATGAACTAATAATGCTCAGCAACATTTATTGAGCACTTACCATATGCCAGGTGCCGTACTAAGACCTATTTATATCCTCCTGTCAAGCCCATGAGGCAGGTTCTCTTAGTTCAGAAGAGGTAAGCAACCTGCTCAAGGCTTGTTAACTAGAAAGAGGCAGAATTGGGAAATGAGCCCCTATGTGTACAGAGCGTAGGGTGTGTGCGTGTGTGTGTGTGTGTGTGTGTGTGTGTGTGTGTGTGTCTGACTGTAATGTAGCCTCTAATGTTACCTCTCCACGTTAATATATGGTAATGAATTGTTGTTATCATTATTTATAGTGAAATGATTTACAAATAGGTAACACATGCATATGGTACACCGTATGCAAAAAGTAAAACAAACATAGAGACAGTGAAAAGTAAGTCTAAAATAAATAATCTCCTCCACACTCCTATCCCCCAGCCACCCAGCAACCCACCCAAGAGACAACCAATGTTAACAGTTGCTTTTCCAATTTAAAAAATTGTTTATTTTCACAAAACTGTGGTTTGCCACTGCATCATTTCATAGCCCATGTAACCCTAAGCCATGTTATTATGGATTTCTACTCTAATTTTTAAATTTTTCTTTGTGAAACATTCTTCAAAATTGATCCCACAGTAAGCTGGGACGAAGTGAGAGAGTAGCATTGACATATATACACTACCAAATGTTAAATAGGTAGCTAGTGGGAAGCAGCTGCATAGCACAGGGAGTTAAGCTCCGTGCTTTGTGACCACCTAGAGGGGTGGGATAGGGAGGGTGGGAGGGAGACGCAAGAGGGAGGGGATATGGGGATATATGTATACATATAGCTGATTCACTTTGCTATACCGCAGAAACTAACACACCATTGTAAAGCAATTATACTGCAATAAAGATGTTAAATTTAAAAAAATTGATCCCATTAAAAAAAAAATTGATCCCATAGAAAACATGATAAAAACAGCTCATAGTGCAGTGCAAATGCTAATGCTTTTCAGACATTAATTGTTCGATTTCGCTAATCAAGCTTAGTGATATGGTATATTCTAATTCTTTTACATTTTCTATTTCAATGACGTAACTTGTTTTTACAGTAAGATGGAACATCTGTCTGATGAAAAATGGGCCATTATTATTCATCTTAAGCCATGAAGCATCGTTTAACAGCTCTGAACTAATGGTCATTACATCAAATAGGTTTTACTTTAATCATTATTTCTAATACATGTGAAATTAATACACAGTGTTTGTCATTACTGAGCACTAGAATATAATTCTAGAAGAAGCAATTAATGTCTATCAGAAGTTTTTTGAAATATGATTATCAAATACCCGACTAATGAATCATTTGCATATCTGAAATATCACCTAAACATCAAGCACCCCTGTGATAGGACACATTACATTTAACAATGAAAATACGAGAACAAGAGAGAGATTTCAGATATTAAGTTATATACACTGTCCACTTCCCTGCCAGCTCAGAATTTTTTCTGAGGAGAATTCTTTTTCAAAAGAACTGTTAAACAGCTTCAGGGGAAGGTACTTCTGGGGCTTTTCTAGGAATTGAAACTTTCATTTCTCTTATTTACATTTTTTTTTTAAAAAAGGAAAGTAGTTTACAAGACCTGAACCTCTCAATAAAAAAAAAATCATGGTTAATTGTGAAATTCAATCTCTATATAGAAAAATGCCATCCATTTCCAAATGTTGCTTGTAAACTCTCTCAGCAAAGGGGCAAAGAATAATGCACCGTATTTCCCCTGCAGCGCTGTATTGCACGTTCACCTTTAGGAGCATATGCTGCTCTTTTGAAATATGCAGACTCCCCTCTCATTGTACAGGGCCTCTGTGAAAAGACTGAGGGCTCTACAAAATTAACATATGAATAGGCGAACATACCTCCCAAGAAGCCTCTACACAAGGGGGGGGGGCACAAAAGGAGGAGATCCTTTTATTCATTTTGTAGTTAATGAAGAGTAAGAGGACCCTTTCTGACCAATTTTCTTGGGGACTCAGAATTTAAACTTAAAATGTTGAGTGTAGAAAATACCCATTTAACATTGGATGCTCTATTCTTTCCGCTTTCATAACCAACCCATCATGCTGAAAAAGGCAAATGTGTGATGTCTGAAAAGAGTAATCGCTGCTATCAGTATTAATAATTGAAAGCTGATAAAGTTAATCATCACCATTCTTGCCAACTGACTGCTCAATTGTCATCACTTTAGCAAAACGCTTCATCTGTAAGAGGCGGACCTTCAGGATTAGGTTAGGGTCAGTGTTGTAGATGTGGGGATGAGGCCAGGGGCCTGGTAAGACAGTGTTTCTGGGGAAGCGAGCCTAGGAAATAGGACTGAAACCAGGAGCTCATTTCAAAGGGATAAGGCTAGATTGGGCAGGATTACTGTTAGCAAAGGTCTAAGTGGAGCTCAAGATGCACCTGCTAAGGACATTAGGGTCCCTGATGCTGGGGTCGGCTCTAATATAGGGCTCCATATATCTTTCATACCCAGAAACAAGAGTTAGGTGTCAATTCCTCTGCGTGCCACCTCCCCTGACCTCCATGTCTCGGTTAGGTGCCCTCCTCTATCCTCCCACAAACACCCTGCACTTCTTGCAATATTACATAGAAATGCTTCCCTGTCTACCTCCCCCATTATGTTGTGTAAGCTCCGTGAAGGTCACAACCGTGGCCCTGCTGTGTTTTGCTGTGTCCAGAGTCTCTAGTACCATGCCAAGTACATAACTGATGCTCAGTAAGTATTTGCTGAATAATGAAAAGTTCAGTTCTAGATGGAAACTAAGTCCATGCCATGATTAGAGACCTGGGCTCAGGAAACCTGGCAAGTTGTTTCATGGGACGGATGTGTTGATGAGTCCCTGTCTATGCAGCAGTCAATCTGTTGGACTAGATTACCACCATTTTGGTTCAGGGGTGACGCTTTCTGCTCGAGCATCACCAGGGTGTCTCCAATTAGAGACGTTTCACCAAATTCTCAAAACAAATTTTAAGCATAATCCTTTCTTTTTTTTCAAAGAACATATGGTTTACAGAACCTTTAGGAGGTTCTGTAAAGCATATGTTTTGTAAAGCACTGGTAGCCAGGGTGTGATTGGAATTAGAAGGAAGGAAATTAGATAGGAAGCAGGGAGGGTGCAGAACCAGATGAGAGTAGAGGAGACTAGGGTGAGAAACAACCTGCGTCCTGAGTGCAGCGGGATGTGGTGGTAATGGAGAGATTCTATGAAACCAAACCAGTAGAGACAGGAGGCCAAAAATTCGATTTAAGATGAGGGTCAGTAAACTATGTCCTGCAGCCCAAATCTAATCCTCGGCCTATTTTTGTACACCCTGTGATTTAAGAATGGTCTTTATGTTATTAAATGGTTGGAAGAAGAAGGAGGAGAAGGAGGAGGAGGAGGAGGAGAAGCACAACGCCTAAAATATTTGCTACCTGATCCTTTACAGGAACTTTGCCAATCGCTGATTTAAGTGAATACAATCAAGAAAGCAAAAGCAGGAATTCCCTGGAGGTCCAGTGGTTGGGACTCCGGGCTTCCACTGTGGTGGGAGTGGGGGGGAGGTGGCGGGTTCGATCCTTGGACAGGGAACTAAGATCCCACAAGCGACGCGGTGCAGCCAAAAAAACAAAAGAGAGAGAGAGAGCAAAAGCAAACCCATCCCCAAGCACAGATATGCTTATATGCACAAATGCACCTACGCGCACATGCTGCACACACACACACATACACACACACACACACACACACACACGGTAATAATGGAATACCATTTTGTTATAACTTGAAAATACCAAAGGCATTTTGATGCCCCATGAAATTTGTGAAAATGGAAATTAATCACTTGTATTCTTTGGCAATTAAACTAACCATGAATATAATGTTTTGCAAGGTACTATTTCCATATATTTTTTGAAGACTGATTTTTCTCTCTTCAACCTCTCACAGATGGGTGTCTTATCCAGCTTCTGCTGTAATCATGCTGCTTGCCCTTGGACCTTTACCTAATTATGAGAATTTTGAACCTCCGGAGAAGAGACTACATAATGTGAATATATTTGAAAGATAATAACTTTGATTTGATCTCATTCAGTAATGTTCTTTGAAATACAGTCATAGAACGTTTCAGAGCTGTAAGATATTTTAGAGATCATATGGTCCCCAACCCCTTGTTTTACCAAGAGGAAGATGGAGATTAAGTAATTTATCTGAGGTTTAAAATAAATCAGGGTCACATAGAGACCCAGAAATCCTGGTTCCAAGCTCTCTCACACTGCTACTTACACCCGGGATCCCTTCCCTAAACTCCTACAGGGCAGGACTGTGTCAGTTTCCTCTCTCTCACCAGTGCAGAGCCCCCTGCCTGGCACATAGTTAGTATGTGTTGAATAAATGAATGAATGATAATCACACTAACATTTACTTCACGCTTACCATGTGCCAGGCACTATGCCAAACACTTCTACATGCATTATCTCACTTGACTCTCATAACAACCCTAGGAGTAGGTTGTTTTACTATCTCTGTTTTACAAATGAGGAAAGTAAGGCACACAGAGGTGAAGTGACTTGCCCAAAGTCACACAGCTAAGAAATGATGGAATTAGGCTTGGAAATTAGGTCTTTCTAACTCCAAAGCCAGTGTTTTTAATCACTGCCCCAAATGTGCGGTGAGGACCAATGAAAACGTCAATTCTGAAGTTATGCTGAAATGCTAAGCCCATGCACTTACACATCAAAATACAATTTCCTAGGCTGCCTTTACTCAGCAAATGAAGCCCAGTGAACAGGCCCCTTGGCTTGTTTTTTCTGGCTCTGCCTCAACTCCCCACACAACCAGCTAATCTCTCAAGTCCCCTAGTTCCCCAAACCCATTACTAGTCCTGCTTCTTATGACACCCCAGGGTGTCTCCAATTATCTCAGAGGGGTTTCACAAAATTCTCAAAACAAATTTTAAACGTAATACCTTTTTGTAAGAACATATGCTTTACAAAACCTTTAGGAGGCTAGATGGGATTGTCTTCAAACACAACAAACCAAATGAAAATGTGGCCGTAGTTTTTAATAGTCCGAGTTTGCGCTGAATGTTAAGGGATGCAGCGCCATCTGCTGGACATCTAACACACTGATCATAATAGTGGCTAAATATTGACAACAGGGCATATTTATAGTATGTAGCACTTGTCACGGTCTGTTCCAAACAGCTGCTTTTCGAAATAACAAAAAATACATGGCTATTGTCAAAAATTTGTAAAATGGAAAATTTACCATGGATAATAGAAGCATAATCTTGCTTCTCTGGGATACCTACCACATTAACAGTGTTTCCTTCTGTTTCTATTCATCTGCATCACTTTTTACACAGGTGAGAATGTATATATACAGTGATATGTAATCTCTATATTCCTAAACATTATGTGTTTCCTGTGTCATTTGGGAGCAAAATTTCATAGCTTACACAATATTCTGTTAAGATTATACAATAATTTATTTCTCCACGTGCCCATTGTTGGACATTTAGGTTGACTGACAATTTGGTTATTATAAATTTTGCATACATTTTGTCCAGACTTCTGCTCTTTGCATAAATTTTCTCCAGACTTCTGCTTACTTCCTGGGGAGTGATTGCTATTAACAGTGGAACTATGGGTCAAAGGGTAGGACTATATTTTACCTCCTGAAACATATTGCCAAATTGCTTTCCAAAAAGACTGCATCAGTTTCCCCTCCCATTATCAGCGGATGAATGCCCTTCTTAGGGCACCGTATCTAACACAGAGTATTGTCTTTTTTCATCTTTGCTAATTAATAGGTGAAAATTGGTCTCTTGTTGTACCATTAGCATTTTTGATTACTAGTGCAGGTGAACATTTATTCATATGTTTATTAGCCATTCACATGTTCTCTTTTGTGACTTGTTCGTTAATGTCATTTTCCCATTGAGAGCCTTTGTATTTTCTTATTATTTTGTATGTGCTCTTCAGATATTAAAGACATTATTTTTTTCCTCTCATATCTATGGCAAATATTTCTCCAAGCATGTTCTTTTATTATACTTGACATGGCTTTTCATTTTATATTGTCAAATATTTTAACAGTTTCTTTTATGATTTTTCTCCAACTGTTTTTAAGCTTAGCACATCCTTCTCTATAAAGAAGTGTGATATTCACATTTTTATGGTTTCAATTTTTGATCCACTTTTTATAGTTTCCTTTTTTTATTCACCTGCAAGTAATTTTGATGTGAAATATGAACTATGAGGGTATATTTTTAAATATCACCATTGATTGAATTTCTCTTCCTTACTTTACTGAATTGTTAAATTATCACCAGCGGACTTCCCTGGAGGCACAGTGGTTAAGAATCCACCTGCCAATGCAGGGGACACGGGTTCGAGCCCTGGTCCGGGAAGATCCCACATGCAGCGGAGCAGCTAAGCCCATGCACCACAACTACTGAGCCTGCGCTCTAGAGCCCATGAGCCACAACTACTGAGCCCGTGTGCCACAACTACTGAAGCCCACATGCCCTAGAGCCTGTGCACCGCAACAAGAGAAGCCACCGCAAAGAGAAGGCTGCACGCTGCAACGAGGAGTACGAGCACAGCAACAAGGGCCCAGTGCAGCCAAATAAGTAAAATAAAATAATTATCACCAGCATATGTTTCACACAGCATTATCCTTAGGCTCTACAGGGAGTTGCAAAGGTTCAAATTTGGCAGTAAACTTTGGGACGGTTTGCTTCTGGCTCACAAGAAGATTCTGGAATGTTGAGAGATTGTAGGGAACCACTGAAGGCAGCGGTCCCCAACCTTTTCGGCACCAGGGACCAGTTTTGCAGAAGACAATTTTTCCACGGATTGGGGGGGGGATGGTTCGGGCAGTAATGCGAGCGATGGGGAGCGATGGGGAGCCGCAGATGAAGCTTCGCTCGCTCACCCGCTGCTCACCTCCTGCTGCGCGGCCCAGTTCCTAACAGGCCGCGGACTGGTAGCAGCCCACAGCCCGGGGGTTGGGGACCCCTGATTTAAGAGTTTTGAGTAGATAATTAGCATGATCATAACTGTGTGATTAAAACAAGTTGACTATCATAAACTAGAGAGTGAGAAAAGAGCAGAGGAAGGGAGAGTTTGGAGACAGGCATGCCAGACATTTGACAGTTCTTTAAATGATCTGTGTTCTTTCCTGAGTCTTACAGGGATCCTCCTCCTTGCCTTTTTCTAATATCACCTTTTTAATAATTTTGGTATATACTAGGCACTGAGTTAAGCCCTTTTTATACATTATCTCATTAACTGTCCTCAAACCCCAGTTAGTTAGGTATCATCACCCCCTTTTCACAGATGAAGAAACTGAGGTGTAGAGATGCCATATAAGTTGCTCCAAGTCCCTCAGCTAGTGAATTGGAGGAGGCAGGACTCAAACCTAAGGATTTGGGGAAATGTAAATGAATATAAAACACCTAAAACGGTGCCTGGTTTGATAAATGGCAGCTTCTCATCCTTGCACCCATCATGTTTTATGAACTTGAAATTCCATATTAAAAAATATGCTGGCATCACATTAACAAAATATTCCAGCAATTATAGGACGCTTATTCAAGCTTAACTGGGAACTATTTTGTGCCTCTGACATTTGCGTAAAATGAGCCCCAGCACAGCAGGGAGCCTGGCTTTCTACTCCATCTTCTAGTGCTAGGTGGTTATGTGACCTTGGGCAAGTCACTTGACCACAAAATTTCCTTGTCTGCATAACAACAACAAAAAGTAATCATACCCCTCACTGGGTTTTCTGTATAAAATAAAAGCAAATCTGAAATGGTTGGAAAATTTCAAAATTCTGCATGATTTTATAGATTTCCCAATTAACCTATCAAAATTCTTAGGCCATGGAAACGCCTATGAAAACAAACTGCAACAAACCGTGAATGTAGTCTCTTTGTTTCGATTTGTTGTGTTCTTATTTTTCATTATGTCAACTTTCAAACACACACAAAAATAGATAGAATAGTATGATAAACCTCCATGACTAGCTTCAATGATTATCATCTCTGACGTGCCTATTTCATATAGCCTCCTCATATCTTATTTTTCTGTGTATCTTAAAGCAAAACCTAAGACATTATATGAATATGGTTCTTTTACGATGACAAAAATACTGAGGGAATTTTATTTAGTTTTCTCAAATCCTGAGGAGAAAGTTAATTTTAAAATCTGGCAAAATCCAAGCTGGTGGGACGAAGTGAGAGAGTGGCATGGACATATATACACTACCAAATGTAAAATAGATAGCTAGTGGGAAGCCGCCTCACAGCACAGGGAGATCAGCTCGGTGCTTTGTGAACACCTAGAGGCGTGGGATAGGGAGGGTGGGAGGGAGGGAGATGCAAGAGGGAGGAGATATGGGGATATATGTATATGTATAGCTGATTCACTTTGTTATACAGCAGAAACTAACACACCATTGTAAAGCAATTATACTCCAATAGAGATGTTAAAATAAATAAATAAATAAATAAATAAAAATAAAGTCTCCCAGAAAATGAACCTCCAATCTAAATAATACATTAATTTGGCAGTCCAGGCCAAGGGCTAGTGAATTCCAATTGTCTGCAGAAGACAAGCAAGTGGGGGGTCCAGCTAGTCTATGCAGAGGGCAGCATTTTCATTTCTATAATAACAGTATTCATAACAGCAAATGTAGAGCTGGTTTAGTACATTAAACCAGTTTGGCTTGCGGGGAATTCTGACCAGAGATTCAACTATTCTTGACAAAGTGAGTGAAGGCAAGAAGACTAATTAAAATTATCCTCCTCGAGTTGAAATTTTTTTAAAAAGAAAGAAAAATGAGCTGCACTGCCCACTTGCTAAAAAAGGAAGGAACCAATTTCTCCCTAAACCTGAGTACTTGCAATTTTTCTGATGTGCCTAGTTTACAAAGCTCATTGACATCCACGATCCACAGCATAATGACATATGTAGGGTGGGCATTCCTGTACCCATTTGTACAAATGAGAAAGTGAAGCCTCTAGGGGTCGCACGAGCTGGAGAGTGACAGAGCTAGGGACTAGAGCCCAGTTCTGTTTCCTATGTCAGGGCTGGCACCCTACGTAAGCAAGTTTACCAGAAAAAGAAAATAATTTCTTCACCTTCTATTTCCGATCTCCCTGAGACTTAACAAAGTACCTGTATTTTGATTTTATTTTGTATTTATTTATTCATTTAGGCTGCACTGCGCCGCATGTGGGATCTTAGCTCCCCGACCAGGGATCGAACCTGTGCCCGCTGCAATGGAAGCATGGAGTCTTAACCACTGGACCGCCAGGGAGGTCCCAAAAGTACCTATACTTTGTAGCAGCTCAATAAATATTTCTTGCCTGTCTAACTACTTGCCAAATAATGGGGGTGCGAAATAATTATAGGTAGAAAGAAAAAGGAGAAATTAGAGAAATGACTAAAGGAAGAGGAAATAGCATTAATAAGTTTAGTCAATAAAGCATAATCTAGGAAAAAATGGAAATACGGAGAAAAACGTTAAACCGCAATAAGGGTTCATGAAATATACGTCAGCAAAAAAAAAAATTGAAGGCCATATACCAAAAAGCTGACAGTGGTGGTAATAACAACTGTAACTACTACCACTTAAATGTCCTAGGCTCTGTGGTAAGCCTACTAACCCTCTGGGGTAAGGAAGTAATATTATTATCCCCATTTAATGGGTGAAGAAAGTGCAGCTCAGAGAGGTTAAGCAACTTGCCCAAGGCTATAGAGCTAATAAGGATAGAGCTAGGATTCCAACCTAGACAGTCTGACTCAATTTTCATTTTTTTATACTTTCTATACTTTGCAAATTTCCTACAATGAGCACATATTACCTTTATTTTTTAATCCTGTAGCATTCATCGTGTATAGAAATAATTTTGTCATTACATCGTTAACTATAGTTAATTACTATTTCTATTCATCATTTGTATGTCACCTCAATTAGACTGTTAAGAGCCTGTCTCAGGGAGTGTCATGTTTTAATGCATATAATAGCTGCTCGATGAATACTTCTTAAATGAATGGACAATGGAGAGAAAAATGTGGGAGTGTGAGGCAAAACAACCACCACAGAAAAAAGGATTTAGGGAGGTGATGAAAGAGACAGATGAGGAACAGAAAAAGAGGCACAGAAACATAATGATCACGAACAGGAGATATATGTGGGACATAGGTAGAAAGACAAACATATAACAATAAAGCAGGGTAAATAAGAAAGGAAGATTGCTATGAAGAACCCTGTTTTGGTGAACTTGTACACTAAAATTGGAGCTAAAATGCATTAACAAAGAGAAGCCAGTCACAGGCGAGAAAGGAAATTTTTAAGATATGGTACTTTAAAAAAATTAAATAGAAAAATTGTTTCGAAGTACCCTATGAGAGGGAGAAGTGCTAAAATTGCTTTTCTGGCAAAGCCCGTCCCTTCATCCAACAATTATCCTAAGATACTTGAGATCTCATCTCCATAAATTCAATAGGCAATTGGGGCCACTTTCTCTTTTGAGGCCAGATGCAGAAACAGAAATTACAGTCATTTCCTATATTGCAGAAATTAGCTGGCCAGTTGAAAGCCACCTGCACGCATAATTCACATCATCAGAGGCTGGCATCTAGAAGGCTCACGGCCTTATCCTCTCTGCCACATACTTCACCCATGTAGAGGCCATGCTCAAATAACCAGCAGTGATGTTTAAGTTTGCAGTTGGCTCATGTTATGAGGTGGTGATCTCTTTGTGGTTCCTGTCTCTTGTGAATTAAAAAATAATAATTTTTTCTCATAGTAATACATACACATAGTTAAACATAAAGCAATACTGAGGCATGGCTAACAGCAAACAACAGCAGTTTTCTGCTCCACCATTCCCCATCATCCTCAGAAGAGGCAACACTTTTCTGTGGCTTTAGCTGTTTCTTCTGGTTTATCCATTATATAATCTAAATAATATGCCTAAACAGCAATTTATTTAACAATTTTAGACGTTATCTATTGACTTTCTTTTACAATAGTGAAGAACTTAGCTTTCTTATACTTCCCCCCACTCAACCTCATATCCTTAACGTCCCCCAATCCCTCTATCACAATTCTTAGTTAAATCAGTAGCCAAGTTTACATGATTATGACTATATAATTTGTTCACTGCTAAGCAAAGTAGTATATTATCGTTAGTTAGTGTTTAGTCTTAGCACATTATTGTTAGTCCTCTGACTTTTTTCTCAAGTTAACAACTGCTTCAGTATTTCATTTGAGATTTCTATATTTCCAACGCTATTTTTATCCAGGTGTTCTAACACTTCTGTAACATACCTATCAATACTCATTCCAAACACTCCAACCTGTCTAAAATCTGCTGGTTCCTTATTCCCCCTGAAGATGCCCTCTCACAGCTCCCTGTTCCCCTGCTACAAACTAGGCCAGTTATCTCATGGCCTGCAACATGACTGTCCTCCTGGGACTCCTCCTCACAGTTCCCTGGAGTTGGATTCTTTGTTTCCTGGATCTTATACTGTGTATTCCTCTTTCTTGATTTACTCCCTCATTTTAGTAGAGTACAACTTCCAAGAGCTTCCAGAGAAAGAGTTGCTAGGAGGAATTTTTTGAGACCTTGCATACTCTAATATTTAACATGAGCTTGATTGGACTGCTATATAATTTTAAGATGAAAATCATTATCCATTAAAAAAGTTGACATTTATGTTCACTTGATTTTCAAAAAGGGTGCCAAGACCCTTCAATGGGAAGGCATCTTTTCAACAAATAGTGTTGGGACGACTGGATATGCACAAGCAGAATAATGAAGTAGGACCCTTAACTCATACCATACACATAAACTCAAAATGGGTCAACGACCTAAATGTAAGGGATAAAACTATAAAACTATTAGAAGAAAACATAAGTATAAATCTTCACAACCTTGGATCAGGCAATGGTTTCATTTGCCCACATGACCAAAGAACAAATACATAAATGGGACTTCATCAAAATTAAGAACTTTTGTGCTTTTAAGGACACTATCAAGAAAGTGAAAGACAACCCACAGAATGGGAAGCTATTTGCAAATACACCTCATATAGGACTTGTACCTGGAATACATAAAGAATGTTTATAATTCAATAAGAAGAAGATAAATTACCCAATTTAAAAATGGGTAGATGATTTGAATAGACATTTCTCTGAAGAAGATATACAAATGGCCAATAAGCAGATGAAGAGAAGCTCAACATCATTAATTATCATGGAAATTAAGATCAAAACCACGAGACACTACTTCACACCCACTAGGATGGCTATAATTGAAAAAAAAAAGAAGAAGAAAAATAACAAGTGTTAGCAAAGATGTAAAGAAATTAGAACTCTCTTACACTGCTGATGGAAAAGTAAAATGGTGCAGCTGCTATGGAAAACAGTTTGGCCTTTTTTCGATAAGTTAAATATACAATTATCATGTGACCCAGCAATTCCACTCCTAGGTATATACCCAAGAGAATTAAAAACACATGTCAACACAAAAACATGTACATGAATGTTCATAACAGCATTATTCGTAATAGCCAAAGAGTGGAGCAACCCAAATGTCCACTAACTGATGAAAGGATAAATAAAGTAAGGCATATCCATACAATGGGATATTATTCAGCCATAAAAAGGAATGAAGCACTAATACATGCTACAATGTGGATTAACCTCAAAAACATTATGCTGAGTGAAAGAAGCCTGACAAAAAAGGCCACATATTGTATGATGACACTTACAGGAAATGTTCAGAACAGGGAAACCAGGAGAGAACAGAAAGCAGATGAGTATTTTCCAGGGGGGATGGGGAAAATGGGAGTAACTGCTAATGGGTATAGAGTTTCTTTTGGGGGTGATGAAAATGTTCTGGAATTAGACGGTGGTGATGGTTGCACAACTGTGAATATATGAAAAACCACTGAACTGTATAACTTTAAATGGGTGAACTTTATGGTATGTGAATTATAGTACATTAAAACTGTCTTTAAAAAAGTAATATGATATAATATAGGAACATATGGTTAAATGTGATGAATCAACTGTACTTCTCCCATCCTCTCCCTCCCCAAAATCCCATGAACATGGTATTGAGAAGATAAAGAAGATATTAGGTATCTGCCCCTCAAAGAGAGATCCGGAGATCACTGGGACAGTTTGAGCTATCGCCAAAGGCAGAGGAAAGACTAACTGAACAAATGTAAAGGGATTGAATTCAAAAACTTTTTAAAAATGACATTGCTTCTGTAACAAAAGATACACATACATTCGCACACAGATGAATGAAACAGAAGAGGGAACAGCCAGAAAGGAGGTTTAACAAACATCGTGAGAACAAATTGTGGCTGGGGGAAAGGTATTTGATCTGGGAGAGTAAAGGGGGCTACAGCTATAGCGTCTGCAGAGGGGGACAAAGCAAAAAGTAAACTCACCCTTTAGGATCTGAGAGGCTCAGAACACGAAGGCACAGGATACAGTGGAAAACAGGGATGAAGCACGGGGCTCAAACTAAGAAAAGATACTTAAATGTCAGAATATAAATAGTGGGACCCTCACGCCCTTTTCCCCAACTTCACAGCCTGGCCACTATCCTTGACAAACCTCCACATCCAAGAGACCTGAAATTGATTTTCTGGTGACAAACAAGGAAAGCTACTGACTCGAACAACAGCCCAAGAGAAGGCTGGTGTAAGTCCCAGGCTTTACAATGGAGGAAGGAGGGTGGGTGGACTAATTCGGACCTTCAGTCTCCTGCTCCCAGAATGTCAGCACCCAGATATTTCTTCCACCCCGCCTTCTACTCCTAGGCAAGATATTAGAAGTCTTCTCTGGAAAAAAAGGAATGGGTCCAGAGAAAAGATCCCGAGATACTAACATTTGACGTTTACATAGGCTCACAGTCATCAGGCATTTGAGGAAAATTCACAATGCTAAAGAGAGAATACAAACAACGGGATCAAAGGGATTCTGAGGACACAGACAATGCAGGAAGCAGAAGAAAACTTTAAAACATTATAAGCGATATGCTCATAGAGTTAAGAGAAGGTATTCTACTCATGCCACAAGTATAGGATCCTTATGACTGACTTCTTTTACTTAGCATAATATTTTCAAGGTTCAGCCACATCATTCCCTTTTATGACTAATCTTCTTCAGTTGATGGACATTGGGTTGTTTCCACTTTTTGGCTATTATAAATAACACTGCTATGAACATTTGTGCACCCTATATTACTTTTATGGTCTGAAACATAAGTTTTTTAAAGGATGAATTATAGAGGAAAAATTACATTAGAAACATCACTTCCACTTCTACTCATGGCAAATAATGTGAAATATTACCATGGTTCTAAAAACCAGAGCTATATAAAAAGACGCACTCTGATTTGTGTCACTCCCCTCGATCCTTACTAACCCATTCCCATTCCTCCATTCTTTCCACTCTGTCCCCACACTCCCCTGTAGGTAACCAGTCTCCTTAGTTTCTCGTTTATCCTTCCTGTTTTTCTTTTTCATAAATGAGCACAAACATATATTGTCTTACATCCTCTTCTTTCTTATATAAGGGTAGCATATTATAGATACTCTTTTGAACTTACTTTTCTTTTCATTTAACAGTACATCTTTTTTTAACTGAAGGACAGTTGATCTACAATGTTTCAGGTGTACAGCAAAGTGATTCAGTTATACATATACATATATACATCTATTATTTTTCAGATTATTTTCCATTATAGGTTATTACAAGATATTACTATATTAGAATATAGTTCCCTGTGCTATACAGTACGTCCTTGTTGTTTATCTATTTTATATACAGTACTGTGTATCTGTTAATCCCAAGTTCCCAATTTATCCCTCCCCGCTCTTTCCCCTTTGGTAACCATAAGTTTGTTTTCTATGTCTGTGAGTCTATTTCTGTCTTGTAAATAAATTCATTTGTATCATTTTTTTTAGATTCCACATCTAAGTGATATCATGTGATATTTGTCTTTGTCTGACTCACTTCACTTAGTATGATCATCTCTAGGTCCATCCATGTTGCTGCAAATGGCAATATTTCATTCTTTTTATGGCTGAGTAATATTCCATTATATATATGTATATATTACACATATATAATATATATAATTATATATATTAATGTGTATTATATTATATATTATATATGTATAATATATACATATATGTAATGGAATATTATAATGTATACATATCCATGTCCTAGCTATTGTAAACAGGACCGCTATGAACACTGGGGTGCATGTATCTTTTCGAATTATGGTTTTCTCCAGATATATGCCCAGGAGTGGAACTGCTGTATCATATAGTGTCTCTATTTTTAGTTTTTAAAGGAACCTGCATACTGTTCTCCATAGTGGTTGCACTAATTTATATGCCCACCAACAGTGTAGGAGGGTTCCTTTTCCTCCACACCCTCTCCGTTTATTATTTGTAGACTTTTTGATGACGGCCATTCTGATGGGTGTGAGGTGATACCTCATTGTAGTTTGATTTGCATTTCTCTAATAGTTAGCAATGTTGAGCATCTTTTCATGTGCCTGTTGGCCATCTGTGTGTCTCCTTTGGAAAAATGTCTATTTAGGTCTTCTGCCCATTTTTTGATTGGGTTCTTTGTTTTTTTGATATTGAGCTGTATAAGCTGTTTGTATATTCTGGAAATTAATCCCTTGTCGGTCGCACCATTTGGAAATGTTTTCTCCCATTCCGTAGGTTGTCTTTTCGTTTTGTTTATGGCTTCCTTTGCTGTGCAAAAGCTTTTAAGTTTAATTAGGTCCTATTTGTTTATTTTCGTTTTTATTTCCATTACTCCAGGTTAACAGTACATCTTCAAAATCAACCCATATCAGTGCATACAGAACTTCATTGCTTTTTACAGCAGCATAGTATTCCATTGTGTGGACATAACATAGTGTATCCAACCCCTCTCCTTTGAATGAACATCCTTTCATATGTTTATGAAACATATCTCTGTCACTTCTTTAGTAAAATATCTGTTCATGTCTTTTGCTCATCTTACAACTGAATTTTTTTTACTCCTGAGTTTTAAAAGTCCTCTGCATATTCTAGTTGTAAGACCTTTGTTAATATGTGCTTTGCAAATATTTTCTTGCAATCTGTAACTTCTCTTTTTTCTTCATAACAGGGTCTTTTGCAGTGCCAAAGGTTTTAGTTTTGATGAAGTCCAAATTATTAATGTTTTATTTTATAGATTATTCTTTTGGTGTTATGTCTAAGACTCTTCACGTAGCCCTATTTTCCAAAGATACTCTCCTATGTTTTCCGTAAAAATGTTTCTAGTTTCATGTTTACACTTAAATCTATAATCCATTTTGAATTAATTTTTTATATGGTGTGAGCTTTAGGTGGAGGTTCATTTTTTTTATTCCCTATGGTTGTCTAATTGTTCAAGAACCAATTGCTGAAATGAATATCCTTCCTTCATTGAATTGCTTTAGATCCTTTGTCAAAAATCAATTACACTAGGTAATGATTTCTTTGATATGGCACCAAAAGTGCAAGCAACAAAGAAAAATAGATAAATTTGGGAGTTCCCTGGTGGCCTACCTAGTGGTTAGGATTCCTGGCTTTCACTGCCAAGGCCTGGGCTCAATCCCTGGTCAGGGAACTAAGATCCCGAAAGCCATGCAGTGTGGCCAAAAAAAAAAGAGAGAAAAGATATGGAAAGAAAGGAATGGAAGAAAATATTTGAAAATCATACATCTGAGGAGGAACTTATATCCAAAATATATAAGGAACCCTTACAACTCAATAATAAAAAGACAACCTGATTGAAAAATGAGCAAAAGATTTGAGCAGACATTTCTCCAAGGAAGATATACAAATGGCCAATAAACACATGAAGAGATGCTCAATATCATTACTTACTAGGGAAATGGAAGTCAAGACTCCAGTGAGATAACAGTTAATATCCACTAGAATGCTTATAATCAAAAAGATAAACAATAATAAGTGTTGGTGAGGATGTGGAGAAATTGAAACACTCACACATTGCTGGTGGGAAGGTAAAATGGTGCAGCCGCTTCAGAAAACAACTGGCAGTTCCCCAAAAAGTTAGAGTTACCATATGACCCAGAAATTCCACTCCTAAATAAATACCCAAGAGAATTCAAAACATATATCCACACAAAAGCTTGTACACAAATATTCCTAGCAGCATTATTCATAATAGCTAAAAGTGGAAATGACACAAATGTCCATCAACTGATATAGAGATAAACAAAATGGAATACTATGCAATATTATTCAGCCATAAAAAGGAATGAAGTACTGATACATGCTACAACATGGGTGAATCTTGAAAACATTGTGCTAAATGAAAGAAGCTAGCCACAAAAGACCACATATGATAGGATTCCATTTAAATGAAATGTCCAGAATAAGCAAATCCATAGAGACAGAATGTAGATTAATCATTGCCAGAGTCTGGCAGAAGGGGGAATAAGGATATGGAGAATGACTGCTTATGAGTTCAAGATTTCTTTTTAGGGTGATGAAAATGGTCTAGAATTAGATAATGGTGATGGTTGCACAACTGTACAAATATACTAAAAACGACTGAAGTTTACACTAAAATTTTTAAAACTAAACTTAAAAAATCTACTGGGGGTATTCACATTAGACTATTTCTGGGATTTTGTATTCTGTTCCATTGACTTGTGTCTATTTGTCAACTAATACCACATTGTCTTGCGTATTGTACCTATATAGTAAGTCTTAAAAATAGGAGTAGTGATTCCTCCCACTTTACTCTTTTTTAGCCATTCTAATTCCTTCTCCTTTTCTTACAGTTTTTAGAATAAGCTTGATTATATCTATAAAAATATTGTTGGGATTTTGGTAGGAACTGCATTATACCTATGGCTCAATTTGAGAAGAATTGATACTTTTACTATATTGAATCATCCAATCCATGAGCACATTATGTCTCTCCATTTATTTAGCTCTTTGATTTCTTTCACTTGTGTTCTGAAATTTTCAGCATACAGCATATAGAGCCTGTAATTGTTTTATTAGATATATCTAAGTATTCCAATTTTTTGGAGTGATTGTAAATGATATGTATTTTTAATTTTTGTTTCCATGTGTTCTTTGCTAGCATATAGCAATATAATTGACTTTGTGTTGATTGGTATACTGTGACCTTGCTGAACTCACTTATTAATTCTATGAACTTTTTTAAGACTCCTTTCAACACAGACAATCATGTAATCTGAAAATAGAGACAGATTTATTTCTTCCTTTCCAATATGTATGCCTTCTATTTCCTTTTCTTGCCTTATTGAGTTGGCTAGGACTCCCGTTACTGTGATGAATAGAGTATGATAAGCAGACATCTTTGCCTTGTTCTGAGCTTAGGGGGAAAGTACTCAATTTTTTGCTGTTAAGTATCATGATAGCTGCAGGATTTTTATAGATGCTCTTTATCAAGTTGAGAAAATTCCTCTCTATATCTAATTTCCTTGGAGTTTTTTTTAAAATCATAAATGGGTGTTGAATTTTGTCAAAAGCATTTTCTGCATCAATTGATAAAATCATGCAATTTTTCTCCTTTAACCTGTTGATGAGGTGCTTGCTTTGATTTTCTAATGCTGACTCGGCCTTTTACTCCTGGAATAAACCCCCACTTAATCATGATGTATAATTCTTTTTTATACAAGAATTGCAAGGATTTTTGTCCAGAAATTTTGCATCTAAGATCATGAGATATACTGGTCTGTGGTCTTCCCTTTTTTGTACTTCTTTTGTCTGGTTTTGTTATTAGGGTAATATTGGCTTTGTATAATGAGTTGGCAAGTGTACTGTCCTCTTCCATTTTCTGGAAAAGATTGTAGAGAATTGGTGCTAATTTTTCTCAAATGTTTGATAGAATTCTCCAGTTAAATGACTGGGGTCAGGATAATTCCTTATGAATGCTTTTAAATTCTGGATTGAATTTCTTTAATAGTTACGAGACTATTCATATTATCTATATTGTATTGCATGAGTTTTGGTAGTTTGTGTTTTTCAAGGAATTGATCCAGTTTATCTGTGCTTTTGAATTTATGTCAGTAGAGTTGTTCATAGTATTGCCTTACTATTCTTTAATGGCTGAAGGATCTGTAGTAATATCCCATTTCATTCCTGCTACGGGTAATTTATATCGCCTCTCTTTTATCTTTTTCAGTCTTGCTAGAGGTTTATCAATTTTATTGATAAATTCAAAGAATTGGGTTTTTGTGTCATTGATTTTCTCTATTTTTATCCTATTTTCAATTTCATTTATTTCTACTCTTTATTATTTTCTTTCTTCTACTTGCTTTGGGTGATCTTACTCTTCTTTCTCTAGCTTTTTTTTAATGTGGCCACTTACATTATTGATTTGAGGTCCTTCCTCTTTCCAATTTTAAGTATTTAGTGCTATAAATTTCTCTCTCACCAACAATTCTGTATAGATCTGTTAATCTTTTTGTTGTTCATTTTGTTATATCGTGGTTTTTTATGAGATTCCTACCTTAATGGCGCCCTCTTCTGTCAGCTTAGCAAAGTCCAGATATTTAATAAGTTTGTGTTTCTGTTTTTGTGATAGGGGAGCTTTTCCTGTGTTCTCTGATTTTGTGGTTCTCTTTTGTCATGTTGGCCCTAAATCTTGTTTTTATTCTTCTACCCTTCACTACTCAATTGACAAAGAGTTCTTCTATGTTGCTTTTTACTCTTTTTTTTCCCCCCCAGAAGCTATGTGCTCCAAAGACTGGCCCTTCAAATCACACATAAGTCTCTTCCCTGTAGTTTATGCTCTATTCCACTTAGACACTTTATTAAAAACTTAGGGTGAACTTCGTCTTTCTGGTGGTGGTTTTTATATAACTTTAGGCCTTTTAGCTCTCATACTTCTTCTGCTTTCCCCTCAGGTTTTCTCAGTCAGCCTTGCTCACCACAAAACCTTGTAGGAGGGCAGGTGGAAGGACGAGGGAACATGAAACATAACAGGCTGTAATTTGGTGTTATTTCTTCTTTTACTTAGTTATTTTGAAGTTTAGCTATTCTTTCTCTTTAAGTTATGGTGAGGGCATGGTTAGTGTAGTTTTATTTTTCTCTTCTTATTGTTCTATTGCTTTAGAAGAAAATGTTGGGAGTTTGGGACCTAGGTGGCTGCCATTGTTGTCAGCTACCCAGAAGTTCTCCATCATACAAAATTCTAATAATAGATAGATGCTATTTATGGTGACGGCAAGTGTTTCGTTGTATAAAGATGTTTTAATTTATGTAAAACTTGACAGCATACTAGGGATGATGTGGAAAATCATGTATAATTTTCCCAGGTCTAAACTAATGTTTCCCTCTTTTATCCTGTTTTCAATCTCAATGTTCTGTTTGGAACACAAACCCCTCTTTTTCTCCCAACCACCAGCACTAAATATGAAACACCAAGATTCTAATATGTAAATTATTTCAGTTTTCATCTCCAGAATAACATGAATTTGGAGAGATAAAATATCCAAGAGTTTGTTCAAAGATTCATCTATTTAGATCCCAACCCCTCATCTTCCATGGTCGCCTTTGGGGAGACCTTACTTGCTAGTGGTGTGACGGATAAAAATAGATTTCCTTATGATATTCATTTTTAGATGTGGCCCTTTTAAGACAGTATGCTTTCAAAATAAATGTTCACTAATAAAATTTCTAATTAAGGTTTAGTGGCCATGTTCTCTCATGTACCTTTTCCAGAAAGTATGACATTAGAATCAATATAGCAGAGTAGTTAAGGTGTGTGATTCTCAGAGCCAGAACGCCTGGATGAATATCTAAGTTTTGCCATTTTCTAGATGTGTGACCAAATTACTGAACACCTTGGTACCTCTGTTTTCTAGTTTCTTATCTAGAAAATAGAGGTAATAACAGGACCAAGCTCATAGCGTAGTTGGGGGGATTAAGTGAGTTAATACATGTAAAACACTTAGAACCGTGCATCACGTAGTAAGTTCATGTAAGTGTTTGTGATATTTATTATGTAAGTTAGTTTTAACAGTATCTTTAACGGCTATATTAATTATCTACCATTGCATAACAAATTGCCACAATTTCACAGCTTAAAACAACACCCATTTATTATCTCACCATTTCTGTAGGTCAGGAATATCAGCACTGCTTAACCAGGTCCTCTGCTTCAGAGTTTCACCCAAGGCTATAACGAAGGTGTTGAGCTGGGCCTGGTTCTCTTCTGATGGTTGGCTGGAGAAGGATTTGCTCCCAAGCTCACATGGTTGTTAGCAAGATTCATTTCCTTGTGGTCTATGGGACTGAGGGCCTTAGTTTAGCTGGCTATTGGCCAGAGGCCACCCTAACTTCCTTGCTATGTGGGCCTCCTCAACATGGCAACTTGCTTTATCAAAGCCAGCAAAGAGAACAGTCAGCTAGAAAGACAAGTTACAATCTCTTGTAAGCTAATCACAGAAGTGATATCTCATCATCTGTGTCATATCTTAGTAGTTACAAGTAAGTCACTTATGCTAGCCCACACTACCTGGACACAGGGATCACTGGAGGCCATCTGAGAGTCTGCCGACCACAAGGTCTTAAAAAGAAAATGCAATATAGAAGAGATGTTTCAGAACACTGATTCTGTAATCAGCTTACCCAGATTTAAGTGCTGATTGACCTTGGGCAGGTTACTTCATCCCTGTGAGTCTCAGTTTCTTCATCTTTAACATGAAGTAATAATAGTACTTGGGAGATACTTTGGGAAGGATGAAATGTGAATATCTATATCTATATGTCTTTCTTTCTTTGAACTCAGTGAGTGCTTAATAAATATTAGTTAATATTATTCCAAAGCTAACAGATATTCAGTTTAACCAGCTAGTGTATTCTACACATTACCACTAAACAGTTGATCAGACATGGCTAGAGAAAAATGAACATAAACAAAAGACCATCACAAAATTGTTACTCTCCCCTGTTAATTATGATAATTTTGAAAAGTGTCACTTCTGTATAGACACTCAGCTAGGTTATGGTGTTTTTATGGTGCTTCTACACTCAGAAACAGATTAATAATGACAATCAGAACTCAACTCCACACACCATATATCTCTATATATGACTGGAGCTATACCTCAACTCCAATCCAGCCAAGGTATCTGCTACACATGTATAAAGACTTTTAATTGCATTATCAGTATGTTTTCTTGATTTAACTAAATACAATTCAATATGCCATTATTGAGATCCTTCTATGGACTATTCCCTTTGCTGGTCACTTGGGGACACAGAGCCTGACTTCAAGGAGCTCAGAGTCTCTATGGAGAGAAAAATAAACACAAGGTAATAATACAGAGCGATGCACACTGTGGCAGAAGTTGGCATAGGGTAACATGGAAACACAGAAGAGGAGGATTAACCCAAATCAGGTGAGTCAGGAAAGGCTTCCCGGACAAGGTGATACCTGACCTGAGGCTTAAAGTGTGGGTAAGAAAGGATATTCTCAACATGGGATGCAAGAGGTGAAATAGAAATGTTCTCTGCTTTCAGTCCCACAGTCCAGTGTGGGAGACAAACTCAAAAAAAGCTAATGAGAACACCACATGTGATGAAATGCTGTGGGAGCACTAGGAAAGCAGGTTCTGAGTGAGGTGGGGGGCTTCACGGAAAGGTTCAAAGAGAAGGAGATCGCTGAGCCAGACTTTAAGGATAGGAAATTGTATTGGTGTGTGTTTGGTCTTCTTCAGGTTTCCTCCATTGCTACATCCAGCATCAGATGGAACTGTCGGTGTTGGGACCATTTTATTTTTTGTTAATCACCCTTCTTCATCCACATGCGACCAAAGAAACACCTAACTGGAAATAAGAACATTAGAACTATCTACCTACGTTACACCCTAAGCATAATCTTTTAACTATATGTCAGTATATTAACTGAATAATGGTAGTATTACTATGAATAATCATAATAGCCTAACATTTACATAATGCGTTCCAGTTTAGAAACCACATTTTATAGTCATTACATTTACAAACTAATTATATTCCAGACATATACAGAAAAATACAGAAAATGATAAAATAGTCCACCTATAGTCACACCACCCAATTAACTGGATGTTACCATTTTGCCTTATTTCCTTTGGCTGCCTCTTTCTCTCTCTAAGAAGTAATGTATTAGAAATACAGCAAAAACTCCTACACCCCATCACTTCTCTACTCATATCTCTCCTAGAGAAATCACTGTTCTGCGGTTGTCATGCATCATTTTTGTCCATATTTTTGTACTTTTCATACATACAAATATAAACACTATATTGTCTCATGTATTCTTAAGTTTTTGTAAATTGCATAGTACATATTTACCCTTTTGTACCTCATTTTTCCATGCAACATTGTTTTTAAAATTTATTCATGTTTGGGACTTCCCTGGGGGTGCAGTGGTTAAGAATCAGCCTGCCAATGCAAGGGACATGGGTTTGAGCCCTGGCCCGGGAAGATCCCACATGCCGCGGAGCAACTAAGCCCATGCGCCACAACCACTGAGCCTGAGCTCTAGGGACCGCAAGCCACAGCTATTGAGCCCATGTGCCACAACTATTGAAGCCTGCGTGCCTAGAGCCCGTGCTCCACAACAAGAGAAGCCACGCCAATGAGAAGCCCGCGCACCACAACGAAGAGTAGCCTCGGCTCACCTCAACTAGAGAAAGCCGGTGCACAGCAACAAAGACCCAACACAGCCAAAAATAAAAAATAAAATAAATAAATTTATTTTTTTAAAAAAGAGAGACATGTACCACAATGTTCATTGCAGCACTATGTACAATAGCCAGGACATGGAAGCAAACTAAGTGTCCATCGACAGATGAATGGATAAAGAAGATGTGGCACATATATACAATGGAATATTACTCAGCCATAAAAAGGAATGAAATTGAGTTATCTATAGTGAGGTGGATGGACCTAGAGTTTGTCATACAGAGTGAAGTAAGTCAGAAAGAGAAAAACAAATACCGTATGCTAACACATATATATGGAATCTAAAAAAAAGAAAAAGGTCATGAAGAACCTAGGGGCAGGACAGGAATAAAGACGCAGACGTAGAGAATGGACTTGAGGACACGGGGAGGGTTTAGGGTAAGCTGGGACAAAGTGAGAGAGTAGCATGAACATATATACACTACCAAATGTAAAATAGCTAGCTAGTGGGAAACAGCTGCATAGCACAGGGAGATCAGCTCAGTGCTTTGTGACCACCTAGAGGGGTGGGATAGGGAGGGTGGGAGGGAGACGCAAGAGGGAGGGGATATGGGTGTATATGTATACATATAGCAGATTCACTATGTTATACAGCAGAAAATAACACAACATTGTAAAGCAATTATACTCCAATAAAGATGTTAAAAAAAATTTATTCATGTTTACTGATGTTGCCCTGGTAGTTGTTCTAGTTCATTCATTTTAACAACTATATAGCATTCCACTATGTGAATAAATCATAGCTTATTTACACATTCCACAAGTGAGGGACAATTAGGTTGTTTCTACTTTTAAATTTTACTTTATATTTTGCTATTACAAAGAGTACTGAAGAAAATGCTCTCGTACATGTGTCTTTGTGCCTGTGCCTGAGAGTTTCACTAGAGGGGTACTTAGGAATTGTACCTGTCTGGTACAATTTTAATATCCAGGATTGCTGGGTCATAGGATATATGCATTTTCAAGTTTACTAGATTTTTGCCAAATTGCTCTCCAAAGCACTTGCTCTGTTCTAAGTATCTTACATGTATTAAATCATTGTATCATTACAACAACCATAGGAAGCAAATGTCGTTATACTCCTTTCTACAGATGAGGAAATTGAAGCTAAGAGAAGTTAAGTAACTTGTTCAAGGTCACACAGCTAGCAAGATGTAGAGTTCATATTTGAATACAAGCAGTCTAATTCCAATGCCCACGTTTTTAACCACTACACTGTTCTGTCTCCTATTCCAACCCAGTATTGTGTTAATTTGCATTTTTCCCATTACTAGTGAGGTTGAACATCTTTTATACCTTTTTATTTTCAGGAACACTAAGTACTATGGAAGGAGTGAGTAGGAAGAAAGAAAGCCATGGTCCACCCACAAAGGCAATGAGCTTTCACAGAAGCCAGGCCAGGCCCATGGCCTCCATGACAACATGAGGTTTAGGAGACTACTGCAACTGAAGGACTGATTTGGAAAAGGAACATCTTTTTAAAATTAGTTTTATTTTTATTAAAGAAATACACACACACACATTGTTTAAAGAGACAACTAAATCTACAAGACTTGTTAAGAAAAGCAACAATCCTTTCCCCTAGGCATCTGTGGTGCCAGAAAGTAAAGAAGTGTAAAAGAATGACAGGGACATCACAAAAGAACAAAGAAGCCAGTGGGCTCCCAAAGGTGAAATGTGGAATAATTTGTTCATCAAAATAAATAATGATAGTAATACATCACAATGCATTAAATATCCTACTGTATAGCACAGAGAACTGTATTCAATATCCTAAGATAAATCATAATGGAAAAGAATATTTTAAAAAAGAATGTATATATATGTATATATGTATAACTGAATCACTTTGCTGTACAGCAGTAATTAACACAACATGTAAATCAACTATACTTCAATTTAAAAAATGCATTAAATAAGACCCCATGAGTTCATACTGATATTAATTAACTAATTATCTAGTTAATTATTAGTTGAGAGCTTTTCTTCCTTAGCATAAAATGCAAACTAATAAATCTAGAAGGAATGATGGAGTTAGAAAATCATCGATGAATGGTAGAACTAGTGGGTGAAAATTTGATTACGAAAAGAATATTTATGTAATATCAAAGTAGTTCCCCACAATGGCTTATTAATTGCAAAGGGGACATAGTAACTTTACAGTGGAGGAACTTGGTGGTTACTACCTGTCTTAGTCTATTTGGGCTGCTATAACGAAATACCATAGACTGGGTAGCTTATAAATAATAAACATTTATTTCTCACAGTTCTGGGGACTGGGAAGTCTAAGATCATGGCTCTAGCAGATTTGGTATCTGGTGAGGACCTGCTGCCTCATAGGTGGCCTTCTTCTCACTGTAAATTCACATGGCAGAAGGAGCTCTCTAGAGCCTCTTTTAAAAGGGCACTAATCTCATCATGAGGGCTTTACCTTCATGACCTAATCAAAATGGATTAAAGACCTAAATGTAAGACCGGACACTGTAAAACTCTTAGAGGAAAACATAGGAAGAACACTCTTTGACATAAATCACAGCAAGATCTTTTTTGATCCACCTCCTAGAGTAATGGAAATAAAAACAAAAATAAACAAATGGGACCTAATGAAACTTAAAACATTTCGCACAGCAAAGGAAACTACAAACAAGACGAAAAGACAACCCTCAGAATGGGAGAAAATATTTGCAAATGAATCAACGGACAAAGGATTAATCTCCAAAATATATAAACAGCTCATGCAGCTCAATATTAAAGAAACAAACAACCCAATCCAAAAATGGGCAGAAGACCTAAATAGACATTTCTCCAAAGAAGACATACAGATGGCCAAGAAGCACACGAAAAGCTGCTCAACATCACTAATTATTAGAGAAATGCAAATCAAAACTACAATGAGGTATCACCTCACACCAGTTAGAATGGGCATCATCAGAAAATCTACAAACAACAAATGCTGGAGAGGGTGTGGAGAAAAGGGAACCCTCTTGCACTGTTGGTGGGAATGTAAATTGATACAGCCACTATGGAGAACAGTATGGAGGTTCCTTAAAGAACTAAAAATAGAATTACCATATGATCCAGCAATCCCACTACTGGGCATATACCCAGAGAAAACCATAATTCAAAAAGACACATGCACCCCAATGTTCATTGCAGCACTATTTACAATAGCCAGGTCACGGAAGCAACCTAAATGCCCATCGACAGACGAATGGATAAAGAAGATGTGGTACATATATACAATGGAATATTACTCAGCCATAAAAAGGAACGAAACTGGGTCATTTGTAGAGACATGGATGGATCTAGAGACTGTCATACAGAGTGAAGTAAGTCAGAAAGAGAAAAACAAATATCGTATATTAACGCATATATGTGGAACCTAGAAAAATGGTACAGATGAACCGGTTTGCAGGGCAGAAATAGAGACACAGATGTAGAGAACAAACGTATGGACACCAAGGGGGGAAAGCGGCGGGGGGGTTGGGGTGGTGGTGGGATGAATTGGGAGAGTGGGATTGACATGTATACACTGATGTGTATAAAATGGAAGACTAATAAGAACCTGCTATATAAAAAATTAAATAAAATTAAATTTAAAAAATTTTTTTAAAAGGCACTAATCTCATCATGAGGGCTTTACCTTCATGACCTAATCACTATCTAAAGGCCCCACCTCCTAATACCATCACCTCAGGGTTTAGAATTTCAACATATGAATTTGGGGGGAACACAAACATTCAGACCATAACACTACCTATGCCAAGTGATCAAAATTAACAGCAGCAATATTGAGACAAACTGATATCATGTACCTCCTGATATGAAAAACTAAGAACACAGTCACACTTTTTTTATTCTTGTTGATTTAACCATTTGGAAATAGCAGAAAAATGCAATTAGAGACAATGTACAAAATGATTGGCCTATATTATTCAAAAATTCTAAGGCCAAAAAAAGACAAAGAGAAACTGAAGAACTGTTCTAGATTAAAAGAGATTAAGGAAACATGATAACTAAATGCAATGCATATCCTAGATTGGATCCAGGACCCAGAAAAAAGAAGCTCTAAAGAACTGGGTCAATTGTTCAAATTTAAATGTAAACAGTGGTTTAGACAATAGTATTATCTCAATGCTAGATTTTCTGGTTTTGATAATCATACTGTGCTTATGCACAGAATGTCCTTGTTCCTGGAGTATTTGGGAGTAAATGGACATGATGTCTTTGCTACTTTCAAATGGTTCATGGGAAAGAGGCAGAATGATAAAGTAACTGTGTCTCACAGTTGCCTACAATAGGGAGCATATCTGACCAAGCAGTGTATCTCGTCAACCAATTTGTGTAGAGGGAGAAGTGGCCTGAGGTGAAAATATATAGATTATTGGGCAGTGGTCAATGGCTAGCCATCTGTCAGGGGTCTGGAAGGAAAAGGACTGGAAGATCAGAGACAAGCAGTTCTGTGTAGAGGCACGTGGAAAAATAGGTCGTGGCCCAAGAGGTAGATGGTGGCAACCGTAAGAATGCACCTCACAGACCTCCTACTCCAGGGAGCATAACTGACCACGGGCCTCAACTGCTGGGCTCTGAAATCTATGGGAGATTGTTTGTACCAAGGCCACACCTCGGAAGATGCAGGACTCCCTTGTCAGCCAACTTTGGTTCAAAAGACCCCCCGAAGACAGGGAACTCTTTAGACTAGATGGCAATCCACGATACTTCCACCCGAGCTTTACTCCTTGTCTCCTTCATCCAGAGTCAGAACTGCATTGTGGTCTGACAGCACCCTCAAACTCTCCCAGCTCCCTCCTCATTTCCTTTGATACAGGCATTTCCTCTAATAAAATTCTTGCACATTTAATCCTTCATTGGCATCTGCTTTTCAGAGGAACTGGACTAACACAGAAGAAAAATGTAGACAACTGGTTAATCTTGGGGAAAGGTACAAGGGAGTTCTCTTACTATTATTGCAACCCTTCTTTAAGTTCAAAATAATATAAAAATAAAAAGTTAAAAACAACTGACCTTTTTGTGGAGAAAAGGGAACCCTCTTACACTGTTGGTGGGAATGTAAATTGGTGCAGCCACTATGGAGAACAGTATGGAGGTTCATACACAAAAAACTAAAAATAGAGTTGCCATATGATCCAGCAATCCCACTCCTGGGCATATACCCAGACAAAACCATAATTCGAAAATATACATGCATCCCTATGTTCACAGCAGCACTATTTACAATAGCCAAGACATGGAAATAACCTAAATGTCCATCGACAGATGAATGGATAAAGAAGATGTGGCATATATATATACAATGCACTATTACTCAGCCATAAAATAGAATGAAATAATGCCATTTGCAGCAACATAGATCGACCTAGAGATTATCATACTAAGTAAAGTAACTGAGAAAGAGAAAGACAAATACCATATGATATCACTTATACGTGGAATCTAAAATACAACACAAATGAACTTATCCACGAAACAGAAACAGACTCACACACATAGAGAACAGACTTGTTTTGCCGGGGGGTTGGGGGGGGAGGGAAGGATTAGGAGGTTGGTATTAGCAGAGGCATACTATTATATACAGGATGGATAAACAACAAGGTCCTACTGTACAGCACAGGGAACTATATTCAGTATCCTGTGAGAAACCATAATGGAAAAGAATATGAAAAAGAATATATATATGTATGTGTGTGTAACTGAGTTACTTTGCTGTACAGAAAAAATTAACACAACATTGTAAATCAACTATACTTCAATAAAATTAAAAAAACAAAAACCCAACTGAACTTCTGTGTTTAAAGGAACTTACAATAAAAAATGTCAATAAAATATGGACCCTTTCTTTGTCCATAGATGAGAACAGTTCAAACATTACTACAATACTCAGATCATAGAAGCACATTTTGTCACTTTATCCACCTGAATTTTAGAATTTGATTTCAGAGTACCAACGTTAATATTACTATCCTTAAATGAAAAGGTTTCTACCTTCTTCCTGCAGTTTAACCCAGATAACACAGTTTCTTAATGTCAGCACTGGGACTGAAAGCCCACACCGTCTTTCATACCATTGACAAAGAAGGCAGCTTTTATCTAGTCACGTGCCCAGAACCATGTTTCTCTTCTTACTTCTATGAGCAAATGCTTGCTGATGCTTACACACTGGTTCCCTTTTCCCTCTTTGCTGACCTGTTTCTGCAGTGTTACCATTGTCAGTGGATATGTGGAATAAACAAAACGCCCTATCAACTGTTTCCTTCCACTATGGTTTTTGCCTGTTGTCAGAGCTGCTCTAGGAGGATGCATTGGCCACAGGAAGCATAGCGTTTATTTTCCTGCTCCAAGTCAAACAAACAAAAATTATGGTAGATATCGACGTTAAACTTAAAGGGACCTTTTAAAATCTTAAGTACTTTGAGATTAAATGGAGTAATCATTAAATACATGTTGATAGAAAAAAGTCAAAGGACTGACGGCTACAAAGGGACCTTGGAGACCATCTTGTCCAGCCTCTTCATTTTTCCTATGGGAAAGCCAAGGCACAGAGCGGAGACGTCATTTGACCATGGTGGCAGAACTGAGGTTAAAAATCCAGGTCCCCAGATTTCTCAAACTAGTCCTCATTCAACTGCCATCCCAACGGCTTCCTGCTGACAACTTTTAAAAGTGTAATTTGCAAAAACAGTATCACTGTATCCGTACGAATCAAGGTAGGATGTACATACGTACATACAAACACAGCTACTGACAAAAATGTTATAAGAATATTAAAAGAAAGCTCGGAAAGCAGAGAGGAAACATAAACCACAATGCCGCTGTCCTAATACGGCGTATTGGTAATGGTTTACAAGTGGCATAATTTCAACTACTGCAAGCCCCTCGCTGACACATTCACTATTCTTATATTCCCTTTTTCCTAAAGTGGTTCATTCTGTCTGTCTTCACTACTAGTTTAAGTCTGCACTGCCAGACATTTTGAACATAACTAGACTGTAACTCATTATAGTTTTAAATGGGTCACTTGAAATCCATGCCTTCACATCTTAAGAAAGCATCAAAGCTGGGTAAAGACAGATAAGGACATATACTATTAAAACACTGTTATAAAGGACCACAGGTCACATCCTAACCCTATAAGACTGTGATGTTGATCTACTTTCTCCCTATTGTAGCTGAAGCTTAGGACACTGTTAGAGTTGCTAAGGATAGATTTTGTTCTAATGCTTTAAGGATTCAGGAGGGCAATTTAAGGCTTTTGAGATATGAGTCATTCATATAGGGATGAAATTATTTTTTTACTAAAACGCATTCATTTGGAAAATAGTAAGATAGTTCTCACTTGAAAGCAAACTCAAATCAAAAACTGAACTCACGGAGCAGTACATTTGAACAGTTTGAGTTGTCAAGCATAGCATTTTTACATAAGCACTTTGAGATGTAGTAAACCAAGTGAACCTCTATTGGGAAAAAAAAAAAAGTGACTTGTTTTAGAAGTGAACCGCATTTAGAAGGAAAATAAACTTTAGACAAAAGCCTTTACACCTTTGTCTCCATGGAGCTGGACAGGACCTCGAGAGACCACCTAGTGAAGCCACCTGCCCTTCATAGCAATTGCTTCCCTTTTGGTCCCCTCACCTAGGCTCCCCAAACTAATCCCCTCTAAGACAGTTGTTTAGTCGTTTGGCTCCAGTCTATAATGAAAGAATTTCAGGCACTTGACATGTGATGGGAAAGAGCTTTTGGGACAAGAAAGCCTTCCAGGTGCCCTTAAACCACACTGTTCTAGTCCTCCCGGCTTTCTTTGTTATTATCCATCAATGTATTTCTGGCCTGATCTTCAACTCTTGCTAAACATCATCAGAATTTGGAAAGGCACTTTGAGATGTTTGACATGATTTACAGGCTACCGGAAATCATTTACAGGCCACTCTAAACTATTTCAAAATAGCTATTTCAATAAGGCTTGTGTAAAGCTTCAAGGTTATCTCAGATTGCACTACACTGTGCTTAGGAAACCAGGCAGGCAGCAATCAACTTGCAGTGTTTTTCATTGCCTGACAATCAGCTTTGGTTGTTTGTTTATTAATTTGCGTGTCGGGTAACTGGCCTTTGTTCAACATTAAATTAAAAACATGTTATAAAGCAATTACACCTATTTCACTCACTAGCACTACGTCTGACCTGTGGATCCACCTTTCTAATTAAAAAAAAAAAAAGTTGAGCCAGAAAAAAATCTGACTAACCAGGTTCTCAAAAGCTGTTTTGAATGAATGGATAACATTAGAGCTTAATTAAATAATGTGTTAACCAAATTCCCTCTCCCCTTATTTTCTAGCCGATTTCTCTTAAGCATAGTTGGCAGGAAAAGGGAAAGATATTTTAAGGAAAAAAATATTCGATTAAACCCCAAAGTTAGCAGAGCTCAATGATGGGCAGCACAGTGGAGGGAGAGCAAAGCTCTCTAGGTCACGCAGCAGAAGTCTGCAGTGTCAGCCCTGGTTCTGCCCTGCCTTAATCAAAAATCATTTCCAATCTCTGGGTCTCAGTTTCCTCTCCCAAACCCCTTTGAACTTCAGAAGTCTCTGTGCTGACTAATGTTAAAAGGAAAGCTATTCTTCATTTTCAAACTTCTAGAACATCACTTGTATTAAAAATACATAAAAATGATTTTTTAAAAACCAGGATGGATATGCATGTTAAATGTTAATTTGACTATGTCAGGTGGTAAGTTTCTGAGCAATATTTTTTGTGTTTCCAATTTTTAAAATAGTGAACATAGATTCTTTATTTTTTTAATAAATTTATTTATTCATTTATTTATTTTTGGCTGCATTGGGTCTTTGTTGCTGCCCGCGGGCTTTCTCTAGTTGCAGCGAGCGGGGGCTACTCTTCGTTGCAGTGCGCGGGCTTCTCACTGTGGTGGCTTCTCTTGTCACAGAGCACGGGCTCTAGGCATACCGGCTTCAGTAGTTGTGGCTCACGGCCTCTAGAGTGCAGCCTCAGTAGTTGTGGCACACGGGCTTAGTTGCTCCGCGGCATGTGGGATCTTCCCGGACCAGGCCTCGAACCCGTGCCCCCTGTGTTGGCAGGTGGATTCTTAACCACTGTGCCACCAGGGAAGTCCGAGATTCTTTATCTTTTAAAGTTTCAGCCTAATCATAATGAATCACAAACTCAGTATTACTTTAGAATACAGTATTAAGTTTGCTTCTCATGAGAGTTTAGCAGGCTTTATCTAGGTAATGCCCACAGCGTCCCTGTGAGGTAGGTGAATGGTGTCTCATTTCTGTAAATCAGCATTTTTCAACTGGGGTTTTGCAGGGAAATTAAGTCCTGATATCCTAAGATGTCCACTCTATGTAGTGAATTAACCTTTCTCCTATGCATCTAGAGTGGTACTAGTCATTTCTCCTTGGGAGAATTTGAGAAAATAATCACTCCACTATTTTCTGTGTTCAGTGGTTCATCTGAGGAATCCCAGTTGAAAAAGGATGCACAGAAGGCAAACAAACCCACATACATGATCATTTGATTAGTAGTTTCTTAAATTACACTTTGAGTCATAAGTTAGCAAAATGTTTTAAATGAATTTTAATTACCGCTGGAGGTTCCAGGAATGTACACGGAATGTTTTAAAAGATTTAAAACATTAAAAAATTTTCCCTGGGTACTCTTAATTGTTGAAATTTCCAGTTATTTAAATGACAAACCCTTTTATCAGCACAATGTATTGATAGTGATTAGTCAGACTTTTAATGCACAAGGCACCAGTAAGTACTCTCTAGTGAGCAGGATAATTTTTCAAATACAAAGGTAAGGGAATTCCCTGACAGTCTAGTGGTTAGGACTCCTCACTTCCACTGCAGGGGACACGGGTTCTATCCCTGGTCAGGGAACTAAGATCCGAAAGCTGCGTGACGCGGCCAATAAATAAATAACTAAATAAAAGGTAAGATTAAACAAGATCAGAGTTCAAAGAGGGTGGCTTACCAAGTCAATGAGCTCCTAAGTAGATGATTGTGGATCACATGGTTTCTTCCCAGTCCCATCCAGATCCTCATTTGCTGTGCAAGTCTGAATTCCGGATGATGATGATGGTGCAAATAAAAATAATCGCAGCTAAGAACTTCACGTGTATTTACTCCACACAACAACTCTACCATTTTACAGACAAAGAAGCCAAGACCAAGACTTAGACATTTTAGTTAACTTCTTGAAGGTTTCAATCTAATAACTGGTGGAGCTTTGGTCATTTTTGTCTTTCTAAATTGTCAAATACATGGGAATACATTTGTTTATAATTTTTTTTTTTTTTGGCTGCGCAGCACGGGGATCGAATGAAGGCCTTTGGCAGTGAATGCACTGATTCCTAACCACTGGAAAGCCAGGGAATTCCCATTTGTTTATAATATTTATTTATTGTCCTTTTTAGTATCTGTGGAATTTGTAGTGTTATAACTTTTCTCATTCGTGTCATTTGTGTCTTCTCTCCTTTTTTCCTGATAAGTCTGTCTAAAGGTTTATCAATTTTTTTGATCTTAAAGAACCAGTAGATTTTGGTTTCATTGACTTTTCCTCTATTGTTTTGGTTGTGATTGTTGTTGTTTCACATTTCATTTATGTCTGCTCCAATCTTTATTATTTCGTTTCCTCTCCTTATGTTGCATTTAATTTGTTCTTTTTCTAGTTTCTTAAGATGGGAGCAGAGGTCACTGACGTGAGACCATTCTTTTCTAACATAGGCATTTAGTGCTATAAATTTCCCCAAGCCCTGCTTTAGTAGCATCCTACAAATTCTGTTATGCTGTGTCTTCACTTTAAGTCATTTCAAAATACTTTCCAATATTGCTTCTGATATCTTTTTTTGACCCATGGATTATTTAGAAACACATTACTTACTTCCTAAATACACAGGGCTTTTCAAGATATTTATTTGTTATTGAACTTTAATTCCATGATTGTCAAAGAGTATGGTTTAAATCCTTTTAAATTTATTGGGACTTCTTTTATGGAACAGTATATGTTCTATGTAGGTAAATGTTCCATGGACACTTGGAATAAATACATATCCTTCTGTGGTTGGGTAGAGTCTTCCACAAATGCCAATTAGGTCAAGTTGGTTCATAGTGTTGTTTAATTCTTCTACATGCTTCCAGATTTTCCACCTGATTGCTCTGTCAGTAATTGAGAGAGAAGTATTGAAATTTCCCACCATAATTTTATTTCTCCTTGCCATTCCTTTGGTTTTTCCTCATACATTTTGGAGCTCTGTTTTTTGGCACATAAATGTTTAGATTATTATTTCCTCTTGATGAATTGACCCTTTTATTTTTATGAAACAACTTCATTTACCTGTGGTAATATTCTTTACCCTGAAATCTACTTTGATATTAATATAACCATTCCAGCTTTCATTTGACTAGTGTTATCATGGCATATCTTATTCCACCGTTTTAGTTTTAACCTATTTGTGTCTTTATATTTAAAGTAGGTTTCTTGTAGGCAGAATGTAGCTGGGCCTTGCTTTTTTTTAATCCAACATGACAATCTCTGCCTTTAATCGAAGCATTTAGATCATTTCCATTTAATGTGACCACTGATATGGTTAACTTTAATTACATCATCTTTTATTAGATTTCTTTATTTTCCCATTTGTATTCTTTTCTCTTTTTCATCTTTTTCTGGCTTATTTTAGACTAACTGAGTATTTTTATGATTATAGTTTATCTCCTCTGTTAGCTTATTACCTATAACTCTTTGTTCTACTGTTTTAGTGATTGTCTTAGGATTTATTGGATACATCTTCATCTTATCACAGTCTACCTGCAATTGATATTATACAACTTCACATATGTTATAAGAATCATGGAATAGCTTACTTTCATTTCTCCTCTCCTGGCCTTTGTGCTATTATTGCCATATATCATACTTCTACATATATTATAAGCCCACAGAAACTCTGCCTGTCTACACCTGGGTTCCCTTTGTGCACTGTGGCCTGGAAACTTTCTCACGGTAGTAAGCTGGGATATTGTAGTGTTCACCTTGTTTCTCATCTCTCAGAATCACCGTTCTTTGTTGTCTGATGTCTTGCATCTTGAGACTACTGTTTCAATTTTTTTTCATTGCTTCATGTGGGAGTGTAAATCTGGCCCAGATTGCTCCATCTTGATCAGAAGCTGAAGTCCAGAAGGAGCTTTGTGAGTCTAGCTGGAGAACCTGCTTTGTCTCAGAACAAGAGTGCAACTGGGGAGTTACTTGAAGATTGACAGATATCCAAAAAAATTGTCTCAGCTACAGACAGATGAGTAACCAGGTGTATGAAAAAACTTGAGGGCAATGGCTTAGAGCTGAACATGAAGCAGGTCCCCAAATGACAGGCAGTGTCTGAGAGACACTGGCAAGGATACAGGCCAAAGACTGTGGGAGAGAGATAGGTCAATAACAGTTAATGCAAGTGAATGATGACTCCTCAGACCGTAACCTGATTGTCATGGATGGACAATGGTTAGCCAACATTCTTGCAGATGTAAACCAGGATTCAGAGAGAGGGTCGGTTGACTAACTTGCAGCCTTCAAGACACAGTTTGGCTAACTGCTGATGATATAATAAAAATAAATTCCTATAGCTTTTTTGTTAAAAACATTTATTCCTATAGCTTTAAAGTAATCAGGATGCTTATGATTATTTTGTCCTCATAACAAATCTGAGAAGAGATAGGTACCATTTCCTTCTGATAAAGGAAATTTGTATATTGGGACCCACAAAATGAAGGCAGACCCAGGGGCCCATACGCAAATCTAAACCTACGCCAGCCCACACTTACAGGAAACACCTCACTGTCTAGGAAACCTAACATACACCAGTCACTATCCTCCAAGTCAACTTCACTTTTTTAAATAAATTTATTTATTTATTTACTTATTTACTTATTTATGGCTGTGTTGGGTCTTCGTTGCTGCACGTGGGCTTTTCTCTAGTTGCGGGAGCAGGAGCTACTCTTCGTTGTGGTGCGCGGGCTTCTCATTGTGGTGGCTTCTCTTGTTCCGGAGCACGGGCTCTAGGCACGCGGGCTTCAGTAGTCGTGGCACGTGGGCTCAGTAGTTGTGGCGCACAGGCTTAGTTGCTCCGCGGCATGTGGGATTTTCCCGGACCAGGGCTCGAACCCGTGTCCCCTGCATTGGCAGGCGGATTCTTAACCACTGCACCACCAGGAAAGTCCCCCAAGTCAAGTTTAGCTAGCTCATCTTACCCAAGAAAACAGACTGCTAGCCTTACCAGGAAATCCTTGACTCCTAGCCAGTCATGCCCTGTTTCTGCATTGCCTCTCCTAATGCTCTATAAAACTTGCTCTTGCCAAAACCCCTCAGGAAGAGCGCTCCACTGCTTGTGAGGCACCGTACACTCCCAATCCATGGATTGTTTTCCCTCAAATAAAGGACTTTGCACTCATTACTAAACTGTATCATTTTTGTCACTTGATACCCCATTTGACGGATTAACAAATTAAAGTCACAAAATGCTGAAATGACCTACCCACGTTAACAATTAAGCAGAAACTTGATGTGAGGGCCATCTGACTCCACAGCCAAGATTGTAATGACCATCTGTGCCACTGCCAAAGCTTTTCTTAAATTTGATTTTTTAATATTTTAAATTTTAAATTTATTTGTATATTTGTATATTTTTTATTTTGAAAAATTTTATATCTATTTTGGGGTTTTTAAAAAATATTTTCTTTCTTTATTTATTTTTGGCCACGCCATGCGGCTTGTGGGATCTTAGTTCCCCGACCAGGGATCGAACCCGGGGCCACAGCAGTGAAAGCACCGAGTCTTAACCACTGGACCGCCAGGGAATTCCCTATTTTTTTGTTTTACATAAAGATACTTTATAGCTGTGGGTCCTGGATGTATATAGGGCAGCATGAGGTCATTTTGTTTACAGGGGTAGATGAACAATTATTTGTTCTAGTTCTGTGAAAAATGCCATTGGTATTTTGATAGGGATTGCATTGAATCTGTAGATTACCCCGGGTAGTATGGTCATTTTAATGATATTAATTCTTCCAATCCATGAACACAGTATATCTTTCCATCTGTTTGTGTCATCAACTTCTTCAATCAATGTCTTATAGTTTTCCAAGTATAGGTCTTTTACCTCCTTAGTTAGATTTACTCCTAGGTATTTTATTTGTTTTGATGCAATTATAAATGGGATTGTTTTCTTAATGATAGTTCATTGTTAGTATATAGAAACACAACAGATTTCTGCATACTAATTTTGTATCCTGCAACTTTGCCTGATTTATTGATGAGTTTGGGTAGTTTTTTGGTGGTGTCTTTAGGATCTTCTATGTATAGTATCCTGCGGTCTCTGGCTGCAGGGCCATGGGGGTGGAGGAGTTGGTGCTGTCCTGCTGGTGGACAGGGCAGGGTATCAAAGGCTGGCTGCAGGGCCCTGCAGGGGTGGGGTGAGGTGGTTTGCAGGGCTAGTGCCAGTGAATTAGTGGGCAGGGCCAGGTTCTGGGTGCCCTGGTGGAGGGGGCCTGGTTCTGGGGTGGCCGGAGGTTTGGGGGTCTTAAGGCAGCCAGCCTGCTGGTGGGTAAGGCTGTGTCTCCACCTGGCCAGCTGCTTGTCCTGAGTTGTCTGAGTACTGGTGCTGACAGGCTGGTAGGTCTCAGTGCTGATAAGCTAGAAGGATTCCAAAATGGTGTTTGCCAGCACCAGTGTCCTTGTGGTAGACCGAGCTCCCCAAAATGGCCGCCGCCAGTGTCTGTGTCCCCAGGGTGAGCTGCAGTTGCCTCCTGCCTCTCTGGGAGGCTCTCCAAGATCAGCAAGTGGATCTGACCCAGGCTCCTCCCAAATTACTGCTTCTGCCCTGGGTCCTGGAACATGTGAGATTTTGTGTGTGCCCTTTAAGGGAGGAGTCTCTATTTCCCCCAGCCCTCTGGCCCTCCTGAAACTAAGCCCCCTGGCCTTCAAAGCCAAATGTTCTGGAGGCTTGTCTTCCTGGCACAGCACCCCCAGGCTGGGCAGCCTGATGTGGCACTTGGACACCTTGCTCCTTTAGGAGAACCTCTGCTGTTGTAATTATTCTCCCCTTTGTGGGTTGCCCGCTTGGCGGGGGCGGGGGGGGGGGGCGGGTATTGGTCTTAACTGTACCACATCTCCTCCCCTCCTACCCAACTCATTGTGGGTACTTCTTTATATATTTCATTGTACAATAACTTTTCTGCTAGTCTACAGGTCTTCCTCATCAATAGTTGCTCTGTAAGTAGTTGTAATTTTGGTGTGCCCATGGGAGTTCAGGGTCTTCCTACTCTGCCATTTTGGCCACTCCCTCGTTAGACTTCTTACATTGTGGCTGAGTGATCCCCAAAATGAATGTTTCCTTCAGCCTTCACTAGCAGTTTCTACTAGGCCATTTCAGCTTTTGCATGCTGACACATGTTTTAGACTTTTGTTATGTCAGCAGTCTGCTTTCACATACTGTGATTCTGTGATTTATAAGAAATATATATTTGGTTATCCAGATGGCCTAAATATATCTCATATAAATTTGGTCTTTGTCCATGGCTCCTGGCTCACAGGTCCCAAAACCCTTGGAATTTTCCTGCACGACAAGAGCAGTGGGAGCCCCTTTTGTCATAATATTTGCTCTCTTGTCCTCTGTTCCTGAAATAGCTTTAGAGCTGTGAAGGTGAAATGGATGTCTTGTTATTCACAACAAGCCCCTTTCTACCACAACTGGGTTTATGTTGATGAGGTGACTTTTGGAAAGCAACTGAGGATGGGGGTTGGTTGTCAGGGGAACCAACCATGTGATTAGAGGGTTAGAACTTTCAGTCACTCCCCCCTACCTCCACCCCTCCCCCAGATCTAAGGAGAGGAGGGGGGCTTGAGATTGAGTTCGATCACCAACAGCGAATGATTTAATCAACTGTGCCTATGCAATGAAGCCTCCATAATAAAAACCCAAAAGGACAAGGTTCTGAGACCTTCCAGGTTGGTGAACACATGGAGATTTGGGGAGACTGGCATGCTTGGAGAAAGCACGGAAGCTCAGTGCCCTTTCCAAACACCTTGCCTTATGCATCTTTTCCACCTGGCTCTTCCTGAGTTATATCCTTTTATAATAAAGAGATGATCTAGTAAGTAAAACGTTTCTGTGAGTTCTGTGAGCCACTCAAGCAAATTAATAGAACCCAAGGAGGGGATCATGGAAACCTATGATATATAGGCAGTAGATCAGAAGTACAGGTAACAATCTGGACTTGGGATTGGCATCTGAGGAGGGAGGGCAGACCTGTAGGACTGAACCTTTAATCTCTGGAATCTGACACCATCTCCAGGTAGATAGTGTCAGAATTGAGCTGAACTGTAGGACACCCAGCTTGTGTCCCACAGCCTGGTGGTGTGGGAACCCTCCCCTGATCACCACCCCCCCTCAACACACACACACACACACACACACACACACACACACACGAAATGGGTCCAGACCTTTACATACCAGTTGCTATTTTGATTAACATAACAAACCACCCTAAAACTTAGGAGCTCTAAATAATCCTCATTCTATTTTCTATCACGAGTCTATGGGTTTATTGAGCTCAGTGGTGAAGTTCTGTTGGCCTGAATTTCTCATGCAGTTGCAGTCACACGATGGCTGGGGTTGGAGTCATCTGGAGGTTTGACTGGGACCCTGATATAACTGGACTGCTCTGTCTTTCCATATGGTCTCAGGGCCTCTCCCCTCCACATGACCTCTCCACATGGTCTCTGCAGAAAGGTAGCTAGACTTTTTACATGTTGGCTCAGGAGTCACAAAGGTGAGCATTGTAAGAGAAAGGAAGCAGAAACTGCCAGTAAGTCCTAAAGGCTGGATCTGGCCCCTATCTTACACCACTCACAAAAATTAACTGGAAATGGGTTAAAGACTTAAATGTAAGACCTGAAACCATAAAACCCCCAGAAGAAAACATAGGGACAAAGCTTTTTGACATTGGTCTTTGTAATTATTTTATTGATATAACACCAAAAACACAAGCAACAAAAGCAAAACTCACCATGTGGGACTATATCAAACTAAAAGCCACTGCCCAGCAAAAGAAACAATCAACAAAATGAAAAGGCAACCTACAGAATGGGAGAAAATATTTGCAAACCATCTACCTGATAAGGGGATAATATCCAAAAATATATAAGGAACTCATAAAACTCAACAGCAATAAAACAAATAATCAGATTTAAAAATGGGGAAATAATCTGAATAGACATTTTTCCAAAGAAGGTATACAAATGGCCAACAGGTACATGAAAAGGTGCTCAATATCACTAATCATCAGGGAAATGCAAACCAAAACCACAATGACATATCATCTCAAACCTATCAGAATGGCTACTATAAAAAAGACAAGTCATAACAAATGCTGGCAAGGATGTGGAGAAAAGGGAACCCTTGTACACTATTGGTGAAATGTAAATTAGTACAACCACTCTGGAAAACAGTGTGGAGGTTCCTCAAAAAATTAAAACTAGAAATACCATATGACCCAGCAATCACGCTGGGTATATATCTGAAGGAAATGAAATTACTATCTCAAAGAGGTATCTGTACCCCCATATTCACTGCAGCATTATTTACAATAGCTAACACATAGAAACAACTTAAATGTCCGTTGACAGATGAATGGATAAAGAAACTGTAGTGTGTGTATGTATGTGTGTGTGTGTTCATATACACACACAGTGGAATATTATTCAGCAATAAAAAGAAGGAAACCCTGCCATTTGTGACAACATGATGGACCTTGAGGGTGTTACGCTAAGTGAAGTAAGTCAGACAGAGAAAGACAAATACTGTATGATCTCACTTATATGTGGAATCTAAAAAGAGGGTAGATTGACAGTTTCCAGAGGTGCAGGGAGGAAGAATGGGCAAAGGTGGTCAGAGGGTACAAACTTCCAGTTATAAGATGAATAATTTCTGGGGATCTAATGTATAGCATGGTGACTAGAGCTAACAAGACTGCATTGTATACTTGAAAGCTGCTAAGAGATTAAATCTTAAAAGTCCTCACCACACACACAAAAAACGTAACTATGTGAGATGATGGCTGTGCTAACTAACCTTATTTTGTGGTAATCATTTCACAATATATGCATATATTAAATCATCACGTTGTACACCTTAAACTTACACAATGTTATATGTCAATTACACACCAATAAAGTTGGAAAAAATAAATGTTGAATACTGAATAAAAAAAAAAAAAAAGACTGGATCTGGAACTGACACAGTATCCCTTCCACAGCATTCTACTGGTTAGCACCAGCCAGAGGCCAATGTGGCAGGGATTGCACAAGGGCACAAATACCAGATAGTGTGGTTCCTTGAGGGCCACCATCAGAATCGAGCTACCATAGAGAGCCAAAAAATACACCACTTACTTCATGATTATTAAAATCCTAATCTTGGGTTTTGTTTTTTATGTCTATATATTGCAATCCAGTGGGCAAACCTGAGTTAGACTATCACACTCACTCAACCAGCAACTAAATTTTCCAAAGAATAAATATAACCATAATTCACAGCTGCTGAGTTAACAGGTTCTATCCCCATTCTAGGCCAAAGAAAGTTCTAAAATAAATTCCTGAAAATTCATTCTCACACATCTTTCAGGACTCCATGTGAGCGTCCACATGTGCTTCAAAAATCAATTTTGAAGTTGTATGAGGGAATTCCCTGGCAGTCCAGTGGTTGGGACTCCGTGCTTTCACTGCAGGGGACCTGGGTTCGATCCCTGGTCGGGGAACTAAGATCCCAAAGCCAAGTGGCGTGGCCAAAAATAAAATAAAATAAAAATTATAAAAAGAAAAATAAAGTTGCTTGATGATCAAAGTGGAATTGACAATGAACCATGATGGAATGATAAGAAAGATATTTTGAAATAAACTTCTGGAAGTTCATCCAAACGTTAAACCTATCTGATAAAAGATAAGAAGCAAAAGACCCAGTGTGAATCAACTTGGTTAAAATTAAAACACAATTTCACCATATTATATGATGCAATCATTGAGGGCTGGTCAGAAGAGATAAGGACTGGCAGGTGGGGTTGGGCAGATTTCACAGGTCAAGTCAGGCAAGATGTGAGGTACTGAGAGGTTAGCTAACTAGGCAGGGGTGAACTCATTATGTTCCACCTATGGTGATTTTTTTTTCCATTCTCTAAATGTACTAACTTCTGAGCTGACTCAGAACTCTTTCTGCTATGATCTGAATGTTTGTGTCCCCCCCCAAAATCCATATGTTGAAATCCTACTGCCCAATATGACGGTATTTGGAAGTGAGACCTTTGGGAGATAATTAGGTCATGAGGGTAGAGCCCTCATGAATGGGATTAGTGCCCTTATAAGAAGAGACCCCAGGGAGCCCTAGTACCTTCCATCATGTGAGAATACAAGAAGTCTGTGACCTGGAAGAGGGCCCTTACACAATCATGCTGGCCCTCTAATTTTGGACTTCCAGCATCCAGAATTTTAAGAAATAAATTTTTTTTTCTTTATAAGCCACCCAGTCTGTGGTATTTAGTTATAGCAGCCCAAATGGACAAAGACACTTTCCCCAGTGATTCCCTTTGTCTTTATTGCTATCCCCTTGCCCCATCCAGTGACTCAGCTTAATGCCACTGAATTTGAAAACAAATTTGACAAACTCCTAGCAATCACAGTGACATACCATTTTGCACTCACTAATTTGGCCAAAATTGAAAGTTCTGTAAAATTCAAATGATAGCAAGAATTTGAACCAATGGAAACCCTCACACACTCTGGTGGGACTATAAGTTGATACAACCACTTTGGGGAAGAATATTAGATTATCATGTAAAAGTTGAACATTTGCATTCCCTGTAATGCAGCCACTCTCTTCCAGGTATATTCCCTAAAGAAACTCTTATACACATGCACCAAGAGGCAGGTACATGGACATTTATAGCAGCATTTGATATAATAGTGGAAAGCTAAAAACAAGTGAAGTGTCCAGTAACAGGAGAAGGGATGACAACATTCCGGTATATTCATATAATAGAGTCCTATACATCAGGGAAAAAAAAGAACTGTTAAGTACGCACATCAACATGAATGGAAGTCACAAGCAATTTTGAGTGAATAAATCACAGAAGAAATGTAAAATATCTTTCCATTTTTATATACTTAAAAATTAAGCAAAACTGGACCTCCCTGGTGGCACAATGGTTAAGACTCCGCGCTCCCAATGCAGGGGGCCCAGGTTCGATCCCTGGTCAGGGAACTAGATCCCACATGCATGCCGTAACTAAGAGTTCGCATGCCACCAACTAAGGAGCCTTCCGGCCGCAACTAAGGAGAACGCCTGTCGCAACTAAGACCCAGCACAACCAAATAAATTTTTTTAAAAAATTAAGCAAAACTAAGGACACATACTTCTGGGATAAAACATTAATGAAAATCAAAGGAATAAAAAAAGTCAGGATCTAAGGGCAGCGAGGCAGGAGTATAGGGACACACTGGGAAACTCAATGGCACTGATGGTGTTCTTAAGTTAATGGGTTCATGAGTACTCATGTTATTATTTTGCTTCATGATTTATATATATATATATGTATACATATATATATGTGTACGTATATATATAACCTAGATTCCTTTGATGTAATTTCCTAATGAAACTTTTTATATTTCCTGTTTATATTCCCGGTTTATTTTCAAAACATCCTGGCTCTCCCACAAACTGGCTTTGGGAACTTGGGCGCGCTACTTAGCCATTCTGAGCCTCAGCAGGCTCACCTGTAAGATGAAGATAATGCAACGACAATGCCTACCAAGCTGGCCACCAGGAGGATGGCTGTAGGAGTTCCTTGCCTGGTACCTGGTAGTGCTAATAAGTGCCAGCTCCTCTGAGGAACACTGCTTTCAGAGGAGCAAATCCTCCAGCCTGAACCGGTTGTGAAGATTTAGTGAAAGGAGTCAGTCTTCCTTGATATGGAACTCATATTTTCTCCAGGTGTCCTTCCCACTTCTCCCTCACCCCTGGAGGGAAAAATATCTCTGATCATTAACGCTCTTTTCAAATGAAACTTGGGTCTTTAATCTCCAAAGCATTTGTGTTCCTTGCCCACAGGATGGCAGAACAGGCAAAGAACAGTGAAATGGATACTGATCTGTCAAGATCTCCTTTGGAGGATGCTCAAGACATAGAAAGTAATGAATTACCAGTTCATTAATGTCGGTCACTGAATAAAGTGAGACCCGACAGGCAGTTGAGATCAAAACGGCTTCTTGCCTTTATGTGGCAGTAACTAGAGCACATGAACAGGCATATGAGATTTCAAAACCAACAAGACATAATTTCTAGTCCTACAGATGCTTCCTCCTCCGAGTTCTCACCTGAGGTCCCATGCATATTTACGTAGGTGTTTGTGAAGGCATTTGAAGGCACACATGTGGACACGTGTCGTGAGTGTGTGCAGGTGAGAACACAAATGCATTCGCACTGGCGGAGAAGTCTTGCGGGTAAGCACAGGGGCATAAAGAGGGAAAGCTGATAACAGCCTTCTCACCAGAAACGTTCAGGCCTGCAATGACGCGGTGTGCTGCTAAATGCTGGGAGGAGGGGACTTCCCTGGTGGTCCAGTGGGTAAGACTCCTTGCTTCCAATGCAGGGGGCCCGGGCTTGACCCCTGGTCGGGGAACTAGATCCCATATGCATGCCGCAACTAGGAGTCCGCATGCTGCAGCTAAGAGCCCGCATGCAGCAGCGAAGATCCCACGTGCCACAACTAAGACCCGGAACAGCCTAAATAAATAAATAAATATTTTTTAAAATGCTGGGAGGGGGAAATTTGAAATTCCAGTCAATGCTGGCCTCAGCCTCATCACACCTTAGCAGCAGGTCCTGTGCCACAGAGGTGTGGCTGGGGGCTGCTGTCCTGAGACCAAGCATGTTGGGCCTGCCTTTGACCCACTGATCTTAATTAATGGCTCAGGAACCCCCTGTGGTATTATCCTATTGTTTACACACATGCCACACCAATTCATATTAGCTAGAACTCTTGTGGTTGCAAATGACATAAGCCCAATTCCAATCGGCAAAACAAAAGAGGGAATACAGTTGATGCTTGAACAACGTGGGGTTAGGGGCAGCGATTCTCGATTCTCCCTGCAGTTGAAAACTTTACCGTTGACCCTCCATATCCACAGCTCCACATCCTGGGATTTATTGAAAAAAAAATCCACATGTAAGTAGACCCACACAGTTCAAGCCTATGTTGTTCAAGGGTCAAGTGTATATGGATGCATATAATCAAACCACCAAAAAGGCAGGGATGCAGATGGCCTAGGGAACAACTGGAATTGTGACTCTCCTTGGAAAACACTCTCCATCTTTCGTCTTTATGTTTCTCTTTATGTCAGTTTTATTCTTTCCAGTTAGCTTAGTCCTATCAACAGGAGCCATGGTACAGGCAACTTTGAATTCATATCCAGTGGTGGTAAAGGAACTTCTTAGCCCAAATTGTTTGAAAAAACTTGGTGAAGACCTCTGGTTCACCTGTCCTGAGTCACATGGCCAACTATAAACCAAGCACTATGGCCAGAGATAGAAAACGACTACTGGTCTAGCCTAAGCCACATGCCCACCCTTGTGGCCAATGGGGAGCGATTCTATGCTTGCTACCCCTTTTCAGGACCAGGCTGAGGTGGGGTGAAGTGGTTTTCCAAAATAATGGATTTCCCGTTCCAAGCAGATAAAACAACTCATCATGCTCGTGAGAAAAAAGAATGGGTGCAAAGTTCTACGTACAACCATAAGATGGACTCTATTGACATCCATAAGATGGACTCTATTGATTATTTTGTTCACATCTTCTATCTATCTATCTCCTTAATAATTCTGTGTCCATTTGATTTGTCTTGTACTGAGAGTAGTGTATTAAAGTCTCCTTTATTACTATGCCTCTATCTATGTTTCCTTGTATCTCCTCTACTTTTTGTTCCGTAGGTAGATGCTAGATTTGATTGGCAGCCATTCACTTTCCTTTCTTGGGCTCTTCTGCTGCCCTTTCTGGCCCCCATCCTCAAATTTCCTCCAGTCCCTGCTTTCTGCTTTTAATGTCACAGGTATTATCTGCTGGTCTGCTTTGCTCACTCTCTAAAGATGGACACTACATCCAATAGTAATGGTAAGCCAATAGTAATAGCTAACAATTCTTGATCACTTAGGTGCTAGGTACTGTGCTAAGTGCATTATCTAATGTAATCCTCACTGTAACCCGAGTTCAGAAACTTCTATTATTATTCCCCTTTTACAGATGATGAACCTAAAGCACAGAAACATTAATTTGCCCAAGGGTCACCACGTTGGTAAATGGTAGAGCCAGGATTTTAACCCAGTCTGGCTCCAGACTATGCTCTGTAATGTATGTAAACACACAGAAAAGGAACTCAAAGGACACACACCAGAACTCAGGCCATTACCTGAGGAGAGCAGAATGGGATGGAGGAGGGGAAGTGGTCAATGGGGTCTGTCATGCTTTGCCCTGTAAATGTTTACATTTGACTCTCTTACAAGGAAATCATTCAGGTATTAGTTGTGTGATTTTTTTTTCTATTTTTTTATTGTGGTAAAATATACATAACCTAAAATTTACCATTTTAACCCTTTTTGAGTGTATAAGTCAGTGGCATTAAATGCATTCACGCTGGCATTAAATACACTCACAGCTTATCACAGAACCATCCATCTCCAGAACTTTTCTATCATCCCAAACTGAAACTCGGTACCTATTAAACAATAACTTCACATTCTCCCTTCTGCCCAGGCCCTGGTAACCATCATTCTACTTTCTATCTCCATGAATTTGACTATTCTAGGTACCTCATGTAAGTGTAATCATACATTATTTGGCCTTTTGTGACGGGCTTATTTCTTAGCATAACTGTCTTCAAGGTGCATTCATGTTGTAGCATGTCTCAGAATGTAATTCCTTTTTAAGGGTGAATAATATTCCATTGTATGTATATACTACATTTTGTTTATCTGTTCATCTGTTGATGGGCATGTGGGTTGTTTCCACCTTCTAGCTCTTGTGAATAATGCTGCTATGAACATGAGTAAACATGTAGTTGTGCAATTTTTTAAAATCCTGAAAATCAATACCTACAGAATGATCCCATTTATATTTAGTATGTGGGTGTATGCATCATGCACTTGGTATGTATGTAAATGTGTAGAAAAAGGTCTGAGAGATGCCCATAAAACGTTTGTGTCATTACCTCTAGAATGGGAAAAGAACGGGGTCATGAAGGAAAAGACTCTGTAACTTTTTATTCTGTATATTTCTATATTTTTTTATTTTTTATAATAAAAATAGATTAAAATATTCCTTATGCAATTTTAAAATGCAATTAAAAATAAAGATAAAGGCATCTTGGCAGGCTATAGGTAAGGAATATTTAGAGCAATTTTCAAGGGGTCAGAAGAACTGAAGGGATAAAGGAAAGCTGAAGTACCTCTGTGTGATTTGAAATTTTTATAAGGCGCATATATTATTTTTTTAATTAGAAAAAAATCTAATGGGAAAAATAAATCGAAGGCCCGCGGTGGAACTGCAGTGGTAATTGAGGCCCAGAGGAGGGCAGTAGAAAGCCATGAGGCGGAAACCCCAGAAAAGTTGTTCCTGCCTCTCACCTGGAAAAGGGCCAAGGATTCAAACTTGCCTGAGTGGGAGGTAGGACAAGCTCAGGTACTACCAATTCCAATGGGACCGGTGCTGGCCAGACTCTTGGAGCAAGATAATCAGATAATAGGGGAGAAATCAGAAAAGTGGCGACGGTACAGCTCTAGAGAGGTAAGGGGAGAGAAAGCAGGAAAAGGCATTCTTCACAGAGGATCATCAAACAGGAGCCCAGGAGCAGAGACCTGGGGCAGAAGACCTAGAGACATTTCTAGGAGTCTTGGGTACACAGCCCTGTTTAGAAGCACCGGCTGAGTCCTTGGACCCTGCCCTTCTGGGTTTTAAAGTAGACAAGGATAAGGATGGCCCTGCAGGCTGAAGACTCAGAGTTGGGATTAGGGGGAGGCAAGTGTAGGGTCAGATCCTGTCTTTATTTAAAATGTTTGCTACTTTAGGGCTTCCCTGGTGACGCAGTGGTTAAGAATCCGCCTGCCAATGCAGGTGACACAGGTTCGAGCCCTGGTCCGGGAAGATCCCACATGCTGCAGAGCAACTAAGCCCGTGCGCCACAACTACTGAGCCTACACTCTAGAGCCCACGAGCCACAACTACTGATCCCATGTGCCACAACTACTGAGCCCACACACCGCATCTACTGAAGCCCACGAGCTCTAGAGCCCGTGCTCTGCAACAAGAGAAGCCACTGCAATGAGAAGCCCGCACACCGCAGTGAAGAGTAGCCCCTGCTCGCCGCAACTAGAGAAAGCCTGCACGCAGCAACGAAGACCCAACACAGCCAAAAATAATAAATAAATTTAAAAATTATATTTGCTATTTTGTACATCATGGACATTTTGTGCATTCATTTTGATTTTTAAAATATTACATGAAAATATTATTTATCTTGATTACTGAGTGTTTGGGCACCCCTTAAATTTTGTGACAGAGGCAAGTGCCTCTCTGAGCCTCAGCATAGTTCTGGCAAAAAGAAACACAATAGGGCTTCCCTGGTGGCACAGTGGTTGAGAATCTGCCTGCCAATGCAGGAGACACGGGTTCGAGCCCTGGTCTGGGAAGATCCCACATGCCGCGGAGCAGCTAAGCCCGTGTGCCACAATTACTGAGCCTGCGCGTCTGGAGCCTGTGCTCCGCAACAAGAGAGGCCACGATAGCGAGAGGCCCGCGCACCGCGATGAAGAGTGGCCCCCGCTTGCCGCAACTAGAGAAAGCCCTCGCACAGAAACGAAGACCCAACACAAGCCATAAATAAATAAACAAATAAATAAAAATTTAAAAAAAAAGAAACACAATAACAACAAATCTGAAGCAACAAATGGGATTTTAAAGTACATCTATTATGCACAATTTTGATCAAAATTGTACCCCAGAATTTCTGAGTAAAATGAATTTCTAACATGCTAGGCATGTGAGCTTACAAATAAAAGAAAATCATATAAATCTATGTTAAAGCAAAAAAAAAAGTACAGTATAGCTTTTGTATCCATTGTGAATATGAAGTTAATGATAAATTAATTTGGAAGCTATTTCTGAAATTATCAGCTCTAACATATTTTTTATCATTTATCCATCACTAGGGAAAAAACTGATTTTAAAAAGGGTTGACAGGGGACTTCCCTGGTGGTGCAGTGGTTAAGAATCTGCCTGCCGGTGCAGGAAACACGGGTTCGAGCCCTGGTCCAGAAAGATCCCACATGCCGCAGAGTAACTAAACCCGCGCCACAACTACTGAGCCTGTGCTCTAGAGCCCATGAGCCACAACTATTGAGCCCGCGTGCCACAACTGCTGAAGCCCATGTGCCTAGAGCCCATGTTCTGCAACAATAGAAGCCTCCGCAATGAGAAGCCCTCGCACTGCAACAAAGAGCAGCCCCCGCTCGCCGTAACTAGAGAAAGCCCGTGCGTAGCGACAAAGACCCAACATAGCCAAAAATTAATTAACTAATTATTTTTAAAAAAGGGTTGACCGATATTCTTTTACTTTATAAGCACCAAATTAAGATTATTTGATTCAAAAAGCAATAAAGTAACTTTTTTTTAGTTTTTTTCCCTAGCTTTATTGAGATACAATTGACATATAACATTGTGTAAAAATGGCATTTTCTGATCTTTATACAGTTAAAAGGTATTTGAAGAGCAGGATTATTTAGAGCTTCAGGGTAAAAGTGAATTTTATTTTCCAAAGAATATTTAGTTTTGTTCTATTCCAATGGTCCCAAAAGGATGATTTCGAAGGCTGCTACCCTTACGGGCTTACCCTTTCATCTTTTTTCTATTCATTTTAAATATGAGGAAACAGACTTAAAGAAAGGCCCTTAGCACACAACCCTTTTATAAGGGTTACCCCGCTTACCCACTCCAGCTTTGTCTCCAGCTAGCCCTTCCCCATAGTCTTCATTTTGGCCACATGGAAATGAAGTTCCCTCAACCACGCTTCACACGTATTGAAGCCTGTGCAACGCAATGTTCTTTTCCTTCCTATTTGGGTTCAAGGAATTCCTACCCACATTTAAAAACAAATGAATTAAAAACCCCACCTCAGCTCAAGGGTCATCTCCAGGAGTCCCCACTTTGAATAGATACTCCTTTTGTGTGCTCTTGTGGCACTGTACCCTGCGACATCACAGCCTGCGAGACATTACACAACTTAGTGATTGGTTATTTACGTGTCTCTCTCTCCCATTAGATTTCAAACTCCTTGAAGGCAGGGACTGTGTCTATTTGAATGCTCGTGCTTAACGCAAAGCACATAGGGGAAAGGGAAAGTCACACAGACACCCAACACATTTTCGTTGAAGGAATTAATCATCCTTGCTACCTCTCTCCCCTTCACGCCCCATGGCCTACCCTTCATCAAGTCCTACCCACCATCAAAATATTCCTCAAATTCGTCAATTTTTCTCCATCTTTACCACTACTACTCTGCTTCAAGCCACCATCCTCTATCACCTGGACCTATGTAACAGCCTTCTAATTGTCTTACCTACTTTCTTCCACTCATGCCCCGCCAATCTATTCCCCATACAACAGCCAGAGTGGTTTTTCTAAAATGCAGATCTTATCAGGTTATTCTCTAGCCAGAAAGTCTTCAGTGGTACCCCGTTATTCGTAGAATAAAATCCAACTTTATGCACTTAGTTTGACCTACAAGGCCCAAACTTCTTTAGTCTCAGCTCTTACCTTCTTTGGTATCTCTAACTTGCTGCTCTCCCTTTCACCACAGGGCATTTGCACATGTGTCTCCTCCACCTAGGACATTCTTCTCTTTCTTCTTCTCATAATTCACTGTTATTCATCTTTCAGAACTCAGCCCCAGTATTGCTTCCTCAGGAAAACTTCCTCTGACCCTCCTGATGAAATCAAACCTGTTATTCGCGGCTCTCCTAGCACCTTTATAATATCTATCACTGCTTATTTTCGTTTAATGTCTTTCCCCCACCCCATTAGTCTCTCCCACTGAAACCCCAATGGCACATAAGAAGCCCTCAATAAATATTTCAGAATGACTTACTGGTGATGCAACACAAAACTGAAAGAGCCAGTCCATTTGGGGAAATGCACTGTGTTTTCGCCATTGCCACAGAACCCTGTAACCATGCAGGCCTCTCCAGGGAAATTTCCTGCAGATAGGCTGCCCTTGTTCATATGTGATGCTGAAACTAGGGCAGGCAGAGGACAGGCTGAACAAAGGGAGACCGGAGCATCTACTAAGCAAAGGTTTCGTTGTTCCCTTGCTTTAAGGGCCTAGGCTTCAGAGCTCTGAGATGAGTCAGCTGCTTGAACAGTATGTACTGGTCCATTGATTATAGAGCCACTTAATATGATTGTTAGGGAAAATTCTTCAAAAAATTGAATGCTGTTATGTAGCATCCCTGATTAACATTTACTTCCCAAGTAGTATTCATCATGATGATTAATTTTTTAACTTAATAAACACATCAACTGCCATAGAAACAGCTTTATCATTAAAGGGAAACATTTTTCTCTTAAGCCAGAAAAAGGGCAAAATGCCCAAGCACGTCACATCAGATAGTTTCTTCAGTCCTTCCATTCTGCACAGCATCTATTCCAAAACCTTCCCTACTGTCCTCAAACATCTAACCCCCGACAAAGGATGACTCCCCCTCTTCATTCACTAGGAAAACAGAAGCATTCAGATAGAAATTCTTCAAATCCCTCCCCCTAAGCCTTTTATTCCCATCCCCATGCCCATCCTGCATGGCTCTGTATCCCATTCTGACTTTTTGATCTGCACTTGTACCCACTGGGAGGGTAACTATGGCATTCTATATTGCTCCCAAAGAGCCTGGCTCTATCATTTATCCTCACTCTTTTCTGTGGTTTCAATATCTTCCCCCATACTAGTTCTTTCCCATCAGCTTTTAATTGAGAAGTTCTTTTCCTTCTCACAAAATGTCCTCCCCAGGTCCACCATGCCCCTCTAGAAAGCACCCTATTTTTCCCCTTTGCAGTCATACTTGAAAGAATTGTCTACACTAGCTGACTCCACTTCCTCAGCTTCAGTTACTCTTCAACCCATTGAAATCTGGCCTCCGTCTCTACCTTTCCACTGAAACAGTGCTCTTGCCTAAATCACTAGTGACTTTTCTGTTATTAAATCCATTTTAACTTCTTTTCAGTCCTTATCTGTCTCAGATATTTAGCAGTATTTGTCATTGTCACTACTCCCAGTGCCTTGAAAAACTCTCTTACCATCGTTTCTAGGACCTCACACTTTCCTGGTTTTCCTCCCTACCTCTCTGGCACTTCTGGACTTTCTTTGCTAGATCAGGCTCCTTTACTAAATTTCTAAATGTTGGGATTCCTCTGGGTTTGGTCCTGGGCACTTTGCCCTCTCTACCTTCTCTCCTCGGGTTGATCACATCCATTTCTATGGGTTTCAGTTAGCTTCTAGATTGGGTTTCTGACTTAGATACAGGAATTGAATTCAGGCAATTTGTAAACTTGAATGGATAAAAAACATTTTTATTTCCACCAATCTCTAATGAAAATTTAGTATTTCTCCCAATTATGAATGTAAGCAACAAACCACAGTAGTATATAACCTGTGTCTGTGACTTTGTCAGTATTAGAAATCATATCTATTTTCATATATTACAGTTGTTGCAGATACCGCAAAATATTGTTTATGCTTATCATTTCACTGTATAGTAGTTATTAGATCCACTGCCAGATCTCTTTATTTAATGAATCAATAATTACATATATTACTACATCACAAGTTTTGTATCTGATAACTCTATTTCAGTACAATCCATTTCCTTTGTAACCCTATACATTTCATTTTGTACGTTTAAAAATATTATTCTGAGATGGGCTCCACAGGCTTCCCCAGACTGCCAAAGGCACAAAAAGCATAAAGAAGCCCTGTTCTAGATGCTGATGACTTCCAGCCTAAATCATCTTCTGAACTCTAACTGGTTTCTGGATATGTGTACTTGAATATCTCATGAGAACCTTAAGTTCAACATGACCCAGATTGAACTCATCAACTTCTACTACTCCCATTCTCCTCAAAGCGGCAGCTTCTCCTGTGTCCTCTGTCTCAATGAACAGTACCAATAGCTACTCAGTTGTCCAAGCCAGACTTCTGATCTGTCCTCGACTCTTCCCTTTCCTTCACTCTAACAATCAATCAAGAACCAAATCATGTCTATTCAACTCTTTTATTATTTCTAAAAATTCACCCATTTATCTCATCCTCAATACCTCAGTTTCAGTAACCATCTTTTCTCTTCTCCGTAAGTGGTCTCCCCACAAACAGACGGAGCTCCCCTCTAATCCATTCTCTCCAATCATTGTTAAAATGATCTTTCTCTCCCCAAACACTGTGCTTAGTCTTAATACAGCCCACTTCACACTATCTTGTAATTACTTGAATTCTCTACTTGAATATAAATTCCAGGAGTGCAAGGATTTTTATCTTGCTTATTTTAGGATCTGCAGCATTAAGCATGGTGTCTGGCATATAGGAATACTCTATGTTTGTTGAATAAATGAATGATTGGACTGAGCGTCAGCCTGATGGTTAATAGCAGCTCAATAAAAAGGTTGAGGGACTACTCAAAATCTTAATTTTACTAAGAAAAAAAATCCTAGGGGCTTCCTTGGTGGCGCAGTGGTTGAGAATCTGCCTGCCGATGCAGGGGACACGGGTTCGAGTCCTGGTCTGGGAAGATCCCACATGCCGCGGAGCAACTAGGCCCGTGAGCCACACCTACTGAGCCTGCGTGTCTGGAGCCTGTGCTCCGCAACAAGAGAGGCCGCAACAGTGAGAGGCCCGCGCACCGCGATGAAGAGTGGCCCCCACTTGCCGCAACTAGAGAAAGCCCTCACACAGAAACGAAGACCCAACACAGCCAAAAATAAATAAATAAATAAATAAATAAATAAATAAATAAAAATTTAAAAATCCTAAAAACTTATACCCCAAGACGATTTAACCTCTATAACACAGAAGACTACTACAAGGTTGCAAGGTGCCTCCTTAACATTTAATAAGGAAAAATAGTTCTTCAATATCTAGAGCTATCCCAGTTTCTCTACCTTCTCTAAATACTTCCCTCTGTGCTTAATAATGTCCCAGTCTTCTTGATTCAAATTTGATAGAATATTTGATGTAAAGGAGAAATAAATGATTAAAAATCATTTGATAATATTTGTACATAGAAGCTCATGCCTCCCCATGGTGAGATTATGCTGTCAGCATATGACACAGAATGATAATGTCATAAACCCCTAGAACAAGCTGAACCATATCAAATCCAGTAGTTTCCTTGGTAGAAGAAACATTTAAACAAGGCCCTGGACGTGAATCTTTTTATTTATGTCCTACTTTTACTCATTTGGACAAATACTTGTTTAAATACAAACCAAAGTGATGAACCGTCTACTACAGGTTATGTGCTTAACCTTAAAACTTAGAAATTATGATCTATTATATTATGCATTCAAGCACTTAATTAGGCAAGCTAGCTGTGTTTAAGAAATCTGCTGTTTCTTGGATGTTACTATTAGTAGGTCTTCAAGAATTTCTAGGACAACACCTAAGAGCTTTACTTCTGTGTAAAAATTCCAAGCAACATAGAAGCATAAAGAGTACAGACATGTTGCCCCCTTTCACTCCCCTTCCCCACCCAATCCACCACCCCCCACCGCACCCACCACCAGCCAAACGAGAAAATGCTATGTGAATGAATGTGGCATGGTACCTAAGACACAGTAGGTTTCAAGAAGGGCTTTTTCTTGTCCTATCCCCTTTCCCACCGTACACATTCACATACACATTAACACTCAAGTGCATTCACACATGCAAGACATACACACACACTCAAAAACCTAGGCAATGGGTCAAGCAAGCCATGATGCAGGGGTAACCCAGGTAATTATACTCATTAGCCGGAGATAACTCCCAGATTTGGCTTCTAGACTGTGGCTGGGGACCTGATAGAGGGAAGAAAATAACAGTGGGACACTTATCATGCTTAAAAAAATAATTGATGAAGAGATTTGACTTTGACCTACAGTGGCAAACCACCATCAAAATGGAAGGAAACTTGGTTACCTGACACATTTTCTGGTGATACAATCTCTTTGACAGGAGCCAAGCACCGTGAATCAATGGAGACCAAAACGGACAATTTTAGGAGACATCTACTCATTATCATAATTGGTGTTATGATCATAGCTTTTGTTTATACTTGTTTTTGCTTTCTCCATTGTTACTGTATGAGCGATGATGCCCCCGAAGCAGGAAAGTAAGTTTTACACCTTTGAATTAAGAATGCAAGGTGTGGGTGTGTGTGTGTGTGTGTGTACATGTAGGAGTTTTCGTTGTTGTTATGGTTAGTTAATGTTAACTTTAGACTTCAAAAGAGCTACCAACATCTTGTGGGTGGATACCTTCGCTTAAATGATATCAGCTCAAATTATTTCAAGTACATTATCAACTTTAGCCAAAGCTGTCCCTTATTCAGGGTTCAGCTGAGCCCCAGGCTGCTAATTTCATTATAAATTGAGTCTAGGAAAAGAGGGAATAACTATCTGAATAAGGCAGAATGAAAAAGGGGAGAGAGAAGGCATTGGGTCTCTGCATTCCAAAGACAATAAAACATTTGGATAATCTACCATTTTAAGATATAATAACATGAAAAATTATTAACTGTGTTCAGTGATCTCAGTCCCTGGCTTTCATATAGGAGGATCAGGCTGGCCCTGATATACTAGTTCCCTAAAAATTTCCCAATCCAAGGACTGATGACTGAAATATACCAGTGCTCCATTCCTTTTGTTTTAGAGGAATATTGTGAATATAAATATGCATGGAGAGAAAATTTGATGGTGTAAATATGATAGGAAAACAATGAATTTGGTCTAAAGAGTGTTTTTTTTTATACGTGACAAGTTGTGACATTTGTGCCTCAGTTGCATATCAACTTGTGACTTTTTTATAAAAAGTTTAATTTCTGGAATAAATAAAATTCTCTCTCTCCCTCTCAACAGTAGATTTGAAACAATTTTGTGTCATTCCATATGTAGACTATATGGTTATGAACTGTGGTTGAAACAGTAAAATTAAGAAAAAGGAAAAGCATTCAACATATGTTCATATCTGTAACCTGAGTCATGGCTTTCACCACGCTCCTATTCTTACTGTGTTCAATTTTCCTGCTAGAGCCAAAAAAAGACCAGAAGTCTAAAATGACACAATAGCCTGTGTTTTCTGGTGATAGCAATAGTACTCTTTTGATTTAAATTGTCATACTCCAAATTTTCTATATTTTCAGGGTCAAGAAAGAAGGTGTAATGGTCAAGTCATCCAGGTCATCCAAAATATCATTCAGTGACTCCAAGACAGTTAGTCTGTGCAGTCCAGAAAAACAATCCACGCTATCCGGTATAGACAAGCTATCAGGGCTCTCAAGTCCAGGAAAGGCATCCATACCATCCAGCACAGAAAAGTTAATCAGGCCTTTGAGTCAAGAAAAGTCACGTAAGCCATCAAGTCCCAAAAAAGTATTCAGATCATCCCACCAGGAAAAGTCACATAGAAACGCAGTCTAGAATAGGCACGTAAGCAGGCTCATGCCCATAAGCTAGTCAATCAAGTCAGTTCATCCTATCCCAGTAAGGCCAACAGGCCACCTTGGCTAGCCAGTCTACAATACCTGGTCAGGCCAACCAAAACTCCTTGCCCGCCCTATCCACAAAGTCAAAGCTTGCCCAAGCCATCCAGGTTACAGAAACTGACCAAACGCCACACACATCCTATTCTAAAGAGGTCAGTTAGTGCAGGTAGGACAGACATATTATCTAGGCCTCAACCAGTCAAGTCTTGTCTATGCTACAAGGAAAAATGCCTTGTTTGCAGAGCTGCTTCTGAGTTTTTCGCCAATAATATTTCAGAGGCGAAGAAGAAGAATACTCAAAACCCACCTTTTCCACGCGAACTGAAGCCTTTTTCCAAGTCCTTTCATAAGATAGATTCCAGACACAATGCACTCTGTGGCAATGCGAGTGACAGTGATATGATGACATACTACGGTGATGGTGACAGTGACAAGGAGATAACCATTATCTGCAACATAAAACGCAAGGAAGTCATCTATAAAACCACCCATGAAATAATGAAGGGCTCAATAAAAATTAAAACCACGCATGAAGAAGCAAACTTATACCAACTGTTTTATGCTCACCATCCTTTAAGACCCTGATAGAGGGAAAATCCACTTGGGATCACTACTGAGGTTAGACCTATCCATCTTGGAGACAATTTACTTGAAAAATAGTAATTAAATGCATGACATAACGAATGATCTTATTGTAATTATTATTGCATTTTAGAGGCATAAAGCTCTTTTGAGGTATCTTATTTAGATCTGGTCACTTGGATGGGAACCATAAACACACACACATAAATATAGAAAGGAATTGCAAGATGGGTACCCTGGACTCCTCTTTCCCTTGGATTAGCCCTCAATTGAAGTCTCAACCCAATTAACCTTATTTTTTTCATGTTTACATACAGTCCTCACAGTTTAAGTCTGTCTTTCTGTAGTGCCCAGTGCTTGGTGGAAATGGCTCTGTGTACTTGCTTCTGGCTGCGTTGGGCAAACTCCTGACAGCCATTTCTAATACCACTGCCTCCTGTGACTGCTACCAAAGTAAGGGTCCAGCCTCCAGCACCCACACCTGGAGTGCCATGACGTTAGTCTAAGTGTTCTAGTCTTCATAACTCTCAACAAGGCTTTCCATTCTTTTTGTTATCCTTCAAAATGATAAAGAAAAGAGTTTGCCCTGTTGTGCATTCTCAAAATGTCCCAGTTGGAGGTCTGATATCTATCCATTTTCTTCACATGGTACCTTCCCACTCTGAATCGGCATGGGTGGGAGGCCAGGGAAGAACCTTGGAGTTATATTCTCTAACTTCCCCACTGATGAGAGGTTATCCTTTCCTTCTTCCAAGGGCATGGTTGAGAAAAGCAGACAAAGTCCTGGAGTCCCAGCCTATATTCTAGTACAGTGAGGTTACTCCCCTGTAACATATAGCAGGATAAGTTAAATGTCATAGCTAGCATATATTGAATGTGTACTATTTGCCAGCCATTGTACTGGTCTCTTTACGTCTTGTGAGTCTGAAGGCCACCCTCCCCTCAATTTTGCTGATTTACTAAAAGAACTCACAAGACTCAAAAGCAGGTTATACCCATGGCTAAGGTTTATTAGAGCAAAAATATACAGACCAAGAGCAACAGGAAAAAGACCTCTATCAGGAGGAACCCAGAGAGGTTGGACACACGCTTTTGAGTACTTACCCATCTGGGGCCACCTAGGACATGCTATCTCTCTAGCAACAAACTAGAGGGACATGTGCAAAATGTCTCTGCCCAGGGAAGCCTCCGCATCTGAGGCTTTTATTGAGAGCTGGTCCCATAGGTATATCATGCTACATGACCAGCCATGGCAAGTGAAACTCAGGATCCCAACAATGAAACCAGATGCACATCGCCAATGTTGATGTTTGTGCAAAGCAATCAGGTGTCCAAAACATGATCATCAACCATTAACATAAGAACATTCCCACAGGGTTGGCCAATGGTCAAATCATGGTTCCCGGTCCCCTTGACATACAAGGACCAAACAACCAGACCTGCTGTGTTAACACTTTCCTCATATTTCACATATTTTATTTAATCCCCAACAGCCCCCTATTATGGGGAATTATATGAGTTAACCGAGACTCTGTAACGTTTAGTAAGATCACATCTATTAATTGGTTGAATCAAGATATGAATCTATGATTGGCTTATGTTCAAATTTTCATTATGCTGTACTGCCTTCTCACTACCAGTTTCTAGGGTGCCTGTTTATTCACAGATCACCCAATCCATTGGTGTGACCAAAATCCTCACTTGACCTTTAATCAATCTGGGCCATTTTCGTAACCTACCAGGGGCATATAAAGATGTCTTATGTTCATTCAGATCTGACTTCCCCATAGCCTCTGCCTCTACTGGTGGTCCCCTGGTGGGATCTGTACCCATAAGGTCATCATAAAATTCACAGATGGCACAAAGTAGCTGCTTAGGTATAAAGGTTTTAAGAGATGGTATATGCATTTAAAAAGCATTGTGAGAGCTACAGACTTGATTTCCTACTGGTATTACCCTTTTTGAAAGGATAAACTGTAAAGGGTTAGAATTGTTCTGGGTTAGGCTGGTCTTTTTAAATTCACAAATAGAAGCAAAAGTTCTGATCAGATTTTTACAGTTTGGTATGAAAAACAGTTCAAACAAAAAAGTAGAACAAGAAGTATAATGAACGCCCATATAAGCATTGCTCAGATTCAACAGTTACGCTACCATGGCTAATTTTGTTTCACTCCTATCCATTTCCCTCCCATTTATATCTCTAAAAGATAATAAATTTTAAAAATACATAAACACAATACTATTATCTCATGTAAAAATTAATAATAATTCCTTAATATAAATTATCCAGTCAGTATTCAAATTTCCCCGTTCGTCTCATTTTTTTATGGTTGCTTTGTTCAGATGATGTTGATCAGTGTTTGACAGCATCTAAGTATTTTAAAATCAAAATTACAATTTCATTGGCTAATCTGGCTTCATACTGTAAGATGATTTTGGAGTTAATCTGAGCTATCAGTAGCCTGGAAAATAGCAAAAGTTGAAATCGTACGGTTTTCAGCTTAAATTCAACCCATGTCTTGGGAGGCAAAGCCAAATAATCTAAGCTCTCTTCTCTTTCCCATTTTTAAGCTAGAGACTTGTAATACTTTAAAGGCTGTGAATATTAATATCTAATAAGAATGACTAACTGCCAGTGACAACCAATGATAATGACATCTTAAGAACAAGTTATCAGCATGAGTATGTATGTTCCTTTTTAAACCACACTTAATTATAGAGTAGGAGTCTACAGAATATTTGAAGCTCATTCAATGTGCAACATTCTAGGTGCATTAGTGGGGCCTTCACACATAAAACCAGTATAAAATACGTAATAAAAATATGTACCATGAGTCAGAGAAGAATGTTAGCAAAAAAAAAAAAAATTTAACCAGTGAAAGTTTGTGCAAGCTAATAATTAAAATAATTAAGTCCTATCACTCCAAAGGATAGTCTTTGGCACTTCTTGGAAATGTCCTGATTTAAGTAAGAGGGCTCCGAATTTCTATTTCCTAGCCTTCTTGCAGCATTGTATTATCTCTCATGGTACCTTTCTCCTTCCTTCTGTCTTGCTCTCTGTTTACTTCCCAGTTCAGCAAGAGTCAGGGCCATATCTCAGTCAGTCCGTGGCTTCCTTACATTTCCCTTCTCCAGGGGGCGCTGTGAAGCCAGTTTCAAGCGTGGCCCTTCCCTCTCAGACTATCTCCACTCTCTTTCCCTTCAATCCACATTCCTGACACTCACCTCCAAAACTCATCCCTTCTTCCTGGCTATGGAACTGAAATTAATTATATTTTGCTCCTTATTCAGTACAGCTCTTTCTAAAAACCCATCACTTTAAAAAAAAAAGTGCTAAAAGGTCAGATTTCAAACATTTCTCACATATAATACTTTCTACATGAAATTACATAAGCATGGAAATTAACTCAACATTGTAAATCAACTATACTTCAATAAAACTTTAAAAATAAAAAATTTTACAAATGAAAAAAAATTTATAAAAAGAAATTATATAAGCATGGAGCTGAAAGGATGCTTAGAGATCCTCTCTTCTAGTTCCTGTGGGGAGGGGCAGCTGTGAAGAGCTGAAGGAATGCTCATTCAGCAAGACCACTTTTTACCAGGGTTGAGGAGGCTAGCTGACTGTGGCATGTGCCGGGATCACAGATTTTTAAGTGGCCACAGAGAAGTGATATACCAGATGTGGGATGTTTATGGTGGTGTCAAGCAAGGACTTACTAAAAGTCTTCCGCTTTATCGGTTCTCAAAATCCTACTGACCCTGCCACTGTGCAATCCCTAAGAATTAGAAGCAGCAAAGGAAGGGAACCAGAAGTAGGAAAAAAGCTTTGTGGGAGCTTCAGTCAAATATCTCCTTAATGGTAACCTATATACAACCCACAATTATTCCTCTGCTGTTGCAACCTTAGAAAACAAGGGCTAATCATGATTAATTAGTTTTGCAATTATTTATATAATGCATAGAAAGGGCCTCTTTGAAATAAGCAAGGGCTAATTATAGCTTACATCTAAGAACTTTCAGGTAGTGCTACTTGAGAATAATTCTATTTAGAATTATTCCCTTATGTGCCTGAATCAAAATAACACATTGAAAAGACTGCTGAAGGAGATGAAGAAATAAATTGCTGTAAATCTGTCGTATATAAGTATTTTACTTTAAAAAATAAAATATAGGAACTATATAGTCTTTTTTCTCTGAATAGTAGAAATTTGCTGGTAATAAAAAATTCATATATATCCTCTTTCATCAAACTCTTCCCTTAGTCACCAATTTTCCTAGCAAAGTGGACTATTTTTTAATGTCATGTTAAAATTACCAAAAGGCTGGGAATGTAAGTTGGTGCAGCCACTGTGGAAAACAATATGGAGAGTCCTCAGAAAACTAAAAATAGAATTACCGTATGATCCAACAATCCCACTCCTGGGCATATATCCAGACAAAACTATAATTCAAAAAGATACATGCACCCCTATGTTCGTAGCAGCACTATTCACAATAGCCAAGACATGGAAACAACCTAAATGTCCATCAACAGATGAATGGATAAAGAAGATGTGGTACATATATACAATGGAATATTACTCAGCCGTAAAAAAGAATGAAATAATGTCATTTGCAGCAACATGGATGGGCCTAGAGACAGTCATACTGAGCGAAGTAAGTCAGACAGAGAAAGACAAATACCAGATGATATCACTTGTATGTGGAATCTAAAATATGACACAAATGAACTTATCTACAAAACAGAAACAAACTCACAGTCATAGAGAACAGACTTGTGGTTTCCAAGGGGGAGGGAGGTGGGTGAGGGATGCAGTGGGAGTTTGGGGTTAGCAGATGGAAGCTATTATATATAGAATGGATAAACAACAAGGTCCTACTGCATAGCACAGGGAACTATATTCAGTACCTGTGATAAACCATAATGGAAAAGAATATACATATATATATATTTATATATATATATATATGTGTATAACTGAATCACTTTGCTGTACAGCAGTAATTAACACAACATTGTAAATCAACTATAATTCTATTTTAAAAATTTTTTTTAATTTTAACAAACATATGGTTACCAAATGTGAAAGGAAGAGGGGGGAAAATTAGGAATTTGTGATTAACAGATACAAACTACTACATATACATAAAATAGATAAGCAACAAGGATTTACTGTATAGCACACGGAATTATACCCAATATCTTGTAATAACCTATAATGGAAAAGAATTTGAAAAAATATATAAACGACTGAATTTGCTGTACACCTGAAACTAACACAATATTGTAAATTTTCAATTTTTAAAAAATAGAACGTTACTGAGCTACTTACCTTTAATTTCTACATGTTTATATAAATAAAGGTATTCACAGCAAAATGAAATAAAATTCTAAGGTACTGCAGGACTAATGGCAGATATTCTAAGTTACTAACAATAAAGGCAGTCAACTCGATATTTGTTCAAAAAAGGAATATATCACTGTTGTGTAAACAAGTCTCTTTTATAAACCTTAGTTTCACTGAAAGAACAGTGATGACAAAGTGAAATTGTCAAAAATAAAGCTTTCTATGTTGATCTCTTGAGGTTACTTACAGGAAAAAATAAGAACATATCACAAAGTCACTTTAAAAATTAAAGCAGTGTGGGGTAAGGTATTTCAGGATCTGTATGCCAATTGCTAGACTCATGGATTGTCAGGAAACCAGTCTGGACTACCATACGCTAATTCAAGCCACTTTTTTTTCATTACTATTAAATGCACTAAACCATGTAAGTCTAAAATAGAGATTTATGGTGCTCTAGAGCTTTAAACCACTTTTACGTTGTAGCCAGTCTCCCAAAGAACACCTCCCCTATTCATTAATTAGGTACTGGATGCTGGACTGGAGGGAAAACATATTTTTTCGTGACCATAACATCCCATGGGTCCTATATATATATATATGCCAGATTTTGTGGTTCATTTTCTTTCTCTAAAGCTCACATTCTGTTGTACACTTCTGTTGTACCACAGGTAATATGGATCAAGTTTTATTCAGGCATACAAGGCATTATGTGTTGAATTGTGCCCCTCCCCCAAATTCCTATGTTGAAGTCCTAACCCCCAGTACTTCAGAAAGTGACTATTTGGAAACAGGGTCACTGCAGATGTAATTAGTAAAGATGAGGACATATCATACTAGGGTGGGCTCCTAATTCAATATTACTGGTGTTGTTATAAAAAGGGGAAAGTTGGACCCAGACAAGCAAACAGAAAGAATGCCACATGAAGATGAGAGTTATGCTGCCACAAGCCAAGGAACTACCAGAACCGAGGAGATAGGCCTGGAAAAGATCCTTCCCTGGTGCCTTCAGAGGAGGGCATGGCCCTACTGACAACTCCATCTCAGATGTCTAGCCTCTAGAACTGTGAGATAATAAATCTCTGTTGTTTCAGCCACCCACTTTTTGGTACTTTGTTATGGCAGCCGTAGGAAACTAATACACTTGGTGACGTTTGCTATTGCCTTAAAAATGGCTAAGACCAAATAATGGAAAAATAAGAGAGGAGTACTAGGGAGGAAGTGTCCTTTCACACCCCATCCCTTGCACCGCCTCCTCCCCACAGGAAAAGGAGTGACTAATCTGATTGTACAGAGTTAAACTGCATTAGGTCACACATCACTAGTAGGTAAGGTCACTATCTTGAAAGGTGATTCGTGTTTGCTATGCTCTCTGTACAACCTGTGACTTGCTTGATATGTGACGCAGCTCTGGGGTCCTCATCCATTTTGCTGGTTGGGTAAGTGGACTGGAGTCTGATTTAAAACTCTAGTCATCTCTCTCTCTCTTTCCCTCTCTTCTGTCTTCTCTCTCTCTCTCTCTTCCTTCTCTCTCTGCACATGAATGTGCAGGTTGGTGTCAAGATGACAATTCCACTGGAAAGTCAGAGGCTCCCTTCTTAAGTCACAAGTTTAAGCTGCATCCACAATCTACCTCTTAACAGCACTCTGTGTTGGGTTATTCGGTCTTGGCCAGCCATTAATGAATAAATCAGTCGTTTGTAATCAGTACTTTGTTTCTGATTTGGTTAGTGAAGAGGAATGAGTGGTCCCCAAAGCCCTAAACAAATCCTACCCAAGAAAGTAGAGATGACAGTCAAAAGAAAGAGGAGACACCAATTCAACTTCTTTTGAAGAGACTCTTCCAGGAAAGTCATTTTTTGAAATTGTGGCATTTGTCATATACTCATGGTGCTCCAAACATTCTCCTGAGTGATGTACATAGAATTAACATGAGTCAGACTCTGCCCCTAAACAGCTTCTATTCTGTGGAAGAGAAAATCCACCCACTCCCCAAAAAAATCTGTCCTAAAATCAGTCTGGAAGGAAAAACCAAGTCTTCAAAAATAGAGCCAATAAGAGTAAAACATGCAATATTCTAAACATGGACTACTGCTATGGCCACACTGAATCTCTGCTAGTTAGAGATATTTTAGTTTAGGATTTTTACCCACCCTCTAAGGGTAACAGCTACTGACTTACTAGAAAACATTTCACTGTACCAGCTCAAGGGATGAGTGTAAGAGAGGACTTGCAGATAGGGTTGCTAGATTTAGCATATAAAACACAGGATATCCATTTACGTTTGAATTTCTCATAAACAATGAATAATTTGGGGGGCATGCTTATGTCAAAGAATATTCATAGTTTACCTGAAATTCAAATTTAATGGGGCCTCCTGTATTTTATCTGGCAACTGCACTCAGGGAGGACAAAAAGAATATATGTGAACAGATTAGATAGTCAATTTGCCCACCGAGACCCAACTTCTTCAGGTTTCATCTGGCATGTTCATAGCTCTGGGAGGGACAGCCCTTCACACAATCAGAGTCCACTGTCTTAACCCTGATTGAACCGAAAGTAGACAACTGACATCCTAGAAGCACATAAATTAGTTGGCTGTCGGATTTGGTCTCTTGAGAATTTTCAATAAGAGACACAGAGACTCTGGTGAGAGGACTATGTGGATGCTTGAATTAAATAACAGGTAGAGTCAGGCTGGGAAGGCAGTTAGGTAGAAAGTAGAGATGATAGTCAAAAGAAAGAGGGGACTCCCTGGCGGTCCAGTGGTTACAACTCCACACTTCCACTGCAGGGGGCACGGGTTTGATCCCTGGTCGGGAAACTAAGATCCCGCATGCCAAAAACAAACAAAACAAACAAACAAAGAAAGAGGAGATAGAAGCATAGAAGAGAGACACTACGAGGTGAGAGAAAGAGCAAGCAACCTCAGTTTCTGCTAGCCATTTCCAGTTTCAGTCATTCTGTGGCCTGGCTGTACTTCATAGACCAGATACCTGTAATACTGTCTGTCATATTCTTATAATAAATTTCCCCTTCTTACGCTAGCTTGAATGAGTTTCTACTCGCTGACATCACTGATCCTTGAGTAAGGAACGGTATGACCTCTCAAGGATAGAACAAGAATGACAAATGGCTTTCATCTCGGGTGACTAGTCTGATCTATTTACATAGCTGTGCACAGGGCTGGACTGCAAAAGGTTATGGGATTACTCCAAACTCACTGACAAAGATGCCAAGATAGACTAGCACTGTCTGCTGTGACGTGGGAGCAGGAAGTGGCAACAGACGTGTCATATATTTGCCATCCCAGCAGTCGAGGAAGAAATTGAAATAAGTGTAGGTCTTCTTCTAAAAGATGCCAAAGATCATTGTGGAACTACATTATGGAAATATGAGGTACACAAAATATACAAAATTTCATTACCTATCATCACAGCAGTTTGCTGAACTTCTGCCTTTTCCTATCTCTTCTTCATACTTATGTGATCCTTAATTTCTTTCTATGGAAGGTCACCAATAGAAATAAACATGAATCAACTATTTTCCTGGAAGGCTGCGTTTGGACTATGTTGGTATTTAAACAGTTCATGGAAAAATATGTCAAGGCTATAAATAAATTCTCTGTACACTTGAGATCATGAATATTGTTTATGATCTGGGCCAAGAACAAAAGCCGATTAGGAAAATTAGCATATATTGCCGAGGCAGCTGTGATTTAAACCACAGAAGACACTGACTTTTCCCACTAAATAATATTAACAACTTATATTAATATGGCACTTTACAGACTGTCAAAAAGTGAAGTAGTCTCACATCCCTTTATTAAATACAAAATAGCCGATCCCAGGAACTCTGCACGTATTACAAATATGTACACCATCCAGGAAGCACCAACCCTAAAGTGGAGTGAATCAGGGCAACTATCAACAGTCCTGTGCTTTAGGGAACACCAAATTTCTGGTAGACCGATAAATAACTGAGGGAGGCAACCCAAAGGAGATAAGGAAGGTAATGACCTTGTAAGTACTTGAAAAAACTGTTCCCTGACAAACTGTACACAATTGGTCCATAAACTCCACTCTACCCTTTTGTGACTTTTCTATTCCTTTAACCTAATTTCATTTGGACAACAGTGTCGGGATGGGGAGGGGAGTGGGTCTGCTGGAGACCCATAGTGATTAGACCTGGCTAAAACTTCCTGTGGAAGCCTGAGGGTCATTGGAAACTTGCCTGCCCTGTGGTAACATAAAACAGTCTTTAATGATGGGAGATTGCCCAGCAGTCACGGAATGACACAGAAATAGCCTGATTATTAGAGCTGAGCAGGAGTTGAGACATTACCAGTCACAGTCTTAGTACTGGTCTTCAGGAGAGGAGCTAATTAACTTCTTGTGAAGAATGACAAGACCATTGTTTCTTTGAAGTCCATATTATACCTGGTTGCCTGGGTGATTCTGGACAATCTATATGCACAGATACACACAGAGAAGGAAGCAGCTTTACTCTGAGTGCTAAGGAAATGTAGCGTAAGTACTTAATTTATGTGATGGGTTTAGTCTTTTTGTCACCGTTGTGTGTTCTCTGTTACCCAGGATTGATTAGGAAGGTTCCCATAAAGCACAGGTAAGGTAGTATGTCGTAGGGAGGGTGGAGTAAGGAGGACGTGTTGAATATTGAAAGGCAGGCCAATTGGAGCACAAAGGAAACTTGGCCTTCCCCACAACTGTAAAGCAGAAGGTATGAGGCAGAGAAGTTGGCAGTCGCAAGGTGTGACTTGAAAGGCAGGAGGCAAGTGAACCCTCCCTACACACCCACATCGTTTACACTTAAATCCCACCACCATAGACTCATTACTTTGGCTCAGCGTTCCTCATTCCCTGCGGTTCTTTTTAAACATTTAAACATTTTTTAAAGTCCTCAAATTCTTAAATTGAAGAGGCTAATCAGATCTCATTCCTCTCTCACAAGGGAGGACTGCAGAAGAGCACTGGGCTGTTGACACAGAGGCTAGGAAAAGGCAGTGCTAAAAGGAGGCAGGGGAGTTTGAGAAGGTCTAGTAAACACCTGTTGGGATGTCTGCCTTGCTCACCTCAATTGATTTCCTGTTTTGTTGGGAGCTCCCTTTTGAGCAGAGTCTCCTGGTTTGCTGATGGTTTCTGGTGGAGACTGAATGCCTAGCCAAGTGAGGATAAAGACACAGGCTGCCCATCACAAACAGTGTTATCTCATCTGCCTGGCCATAAAGTCTGGGGTGCCCAGAAGTATTCCATCATCTTGTGGAAGGTGTCTATGTCGGATGAGTCTGAGCAGGCTCTGAAGGCATAAGTTAATTTCCTAAGCAGGTGGCCCAGACTCCCTTGGCACCTCCTCCCGCCATATTGCTGCCCCTCCTCAATCCATACCTGTGGCCTCATGGTAAGTTACCTATGAACAAATGATTTAAGGCCAAAAAGAAATACATGAGCCTGGTTTACACAAAACTTTGCATAGACAAGCTGGCACCATCTGAAAGTGGATGACTGCATCACTACAACCCCACCATGGGGTACCCTGAAGAGACACTAGGGAAGGCAAATCTTCCCAGTGGACAGAACTTTGAGCAACACATCTGGTTGTCTATTGTGCCCAGGAGAGATGGCCTGAGGTACGGATCTACTCTGACTCGCAGGCAGTGACCAATGGGTTGGCCAGGGACTTAGAACAAGTTCCTAACAGCAATCTAAATATTGCCACTTGGAAACCTGAAATTTTATCTGCTTAAAAATAGCATATAAAACTAAGAAGTAATTTAATAAACCATCCAACCCCCTCATTTTCCCACAGGGAAAATAAGGTCCAGAGAATGTACATGATTGGTCCAAAGGGAACCCTAAATAACAGTGAGAATTGACATCTCCTGGATCTCAGTTTAGGTCTCTCTCCATAACAGCACATCCATAATCACTCATTCCTTTGTCAACATTCCTTTAGCTTCAACAATGTGTTACGCTCTTCCCTGGAAAATAGGCATGAAGATCAATAAGGCATGGTCCCTGCCCTCAAGAAGCTCTTGTGTTTGTTCTGTGTTTTGTGCATATTGGTGCATTATACTTATATCCTGTGACAAGAAATAAGTGAAACCAAAATGGCAAATACTTTTTCAAGTAGGGCAGACTGAATACTTGCCGAAGAGTGCCAAATGGAATTACAAATGCTAGAAAGTGAGCCAATAAGAACTATATGACTTAAAACAGACACCAACAGAGATATTAATTAATTCAAGGTTGGATTTGATTGTTAAGGGGAGTTTGCATCACTATCACTGCTGGGAAGAGAGCCATTTTTAATGGATTTTGATGGCATCCTGCCTGAGTCTTAGTACCTAAATGTTGGCCTGGGTGAGATAAAAGTTGAATTAGTTGATCAGGAAGACTGAAGGATGATACAATCTGCTATTATTTTAAACAGTAGAAAGTGATTGAAATAGGGTGGTTGAGTACCCAAAGGGTTTGTTAATTTTCAGATCTGAGCTTCAAATTCTATTCTTTGATTCCTTAGGAAGCTCCATTCCCTTCCCAATTGACCTTTCTCACAAAAACTAAAAAAGATAGAGACGGTTCACTCCTGTGCATCCTCTTCATCTAAGACTGTTCGACTCACTCTCTCCCCTCTCAGCCTTCTTCCCTGTCTTAGAAGAGGAAGGGTCCCTCCTCCCCTCTCGACCTGAGCCGCCTGTTCTCCAGTCCATCCCCTCTTACCTCATTTCACACCCAGCTTCCTCAATCATCATTTCTTTCTGAAATCTTCAGCTTCTCCTTTCTACAGAATCTTTCCCTTCCTGCTTGTAAACATGTATAGGTCTCCTTTAGTTTGAAGAAAAAAAAAAAAAAAAAAGATGCTTAATCCTGACGGCCCTCCTAGCAATTGTACAATCTTTTTTCCTTCTTCCACCATCAAGCTTTGCAAATGAATGGGTTACATCTATAAACTCCTGCAATCTGGCTTCCAGCCCAACCACCATTGAAACTGCATTCTTAAAGCTCATGCAGGATTTCTGAAGCATTAAATGAAATAGCTCTCCTCAATTCTGACTTTCCTTGACCAGGGTAAACTTTTTTTTTTTTTTGTGCATTGGGTCTTCGTTGATACACGCAGGCTTTCTCTAGTTGTGCTGAGCAGGGGCTATACTCTTCCTTGCAGTGCGCAGGCTTCTCATTGCGGTGGCTTCTCTTGTGGAGCACGGGCTCTAGGCACGCGGGCTTCAGTAGCAGTGGTGCGTGGGCTCAGCAGTTGTGGCTCGCGGGCTCGAGAGAGCAGGCTCAGTAGTTGTGGCACGTGGGCTTAGTTGCTCCGCAGCATGTGGGATCTTCCCGGACCAAGGCTCGAACCCGTGTTCCCTGCATTGGCAGGCGGATTCTTAACCACTGCGCCACCAGGGCAGCCCCAGGGGTAAACTTTTGAGGTTTAGAGCATCTTATATCAAGGTCTTAAACCACATTTTCCATGCATACCGTACCTTTTTATTAGAGCATTCTATTGTTACTTCAACAGTTAAAACTGAACTCCCAATTTTCTCCATTCATGTTCCCTCTGAATGATTTTCCTATGTACGACTGATGGTGGGCCCTATGAGAGCAGGGATCACATCTCTCACGCACATTACTACAGCTCCAGCACACTGCTTGGATGTAATCAACATTCAATAAACACTTGTTGAAATGAATAAATGAGTAAACCTTTTCTTCCATGCTCTGAGCCTTAATTCCTTAGAGTCATTTTGGATTCACCTCTCTCCTTTGTTCCATAAATTAAATCAGTGATGATATCTTGCCAATTATGACTTCAAAATGTGGTGGTTAAGGGTATGGATTTGGAGTCAGGTGGACCTGTTTGACTCTTTGCTCTGCTATTGTCAAGCTGTGACATTGGGCAAGTTCCCTAACCTCTCAGTTTCTCCATCTGTAAAATGAGGATAGTAATGGTATCTTATGCAGTTAAGGAGAATAAATGAGGTAACGTGTATAAAGTGCTTAGCACAGTGTCTGGCACATTGCAAGTGTTCAATAAATGATAGCTATAAAATTATCTTTCACTGCTCCCCAGTGTGAACTCAGGCTCCCCTAGGGAGGTCTATTTACTACTTCATATCTTTGCTGTTTCTCTTGGCTGGAATGCTCTCCTTCCTTTCTGCGCATTCAAAATGCTATTTATTCTTTTTGTTAATTTTTTTTAAGCAATACATATTCATGGTTTAAAAGTTAAATAGATTAATAAGACTTTTTAAAGCAAAAGAGCAGACCTCTACTCCATCTCTCCCAACTTCTGATCTGTACTAGTAAAGCAACCACTTTCAATAATCTTAGCTGTTTCCTCTAATATTTACTTCCGTATTTCTAAATAATGTACTTATACTGATGTTCTTCATCTTTCCATTTTTAGATAAGTACTTATTGCCTTCTTATCATGGAAGATAAAGGTTTAGACCTCTTACAACACCATCCTTTCCAACTTGCTTTCCCTTCATCCTACAAAAGAGTTTTTTAATTTGGTAAAACAGTAAGGCAGTGTTCATTATTATGGCTGTGTAAACGTCTTTCACTTTGGAGCCAAACAGTATTTTATCATGACTCATTTACCTTCTTGAGCAACTTGCACTTTTCCCTGGAGTTAAAAACTGCCTTGGTTTTTGTTAGTTTGTTTGCTTTGTTTTATATGTATCGATTACTAATTCTTCACTAATTTTCTCATACCTGTAAAACCTTTCTGAATACCACTCTTCATAACATCAAACACTTCAGGTAATCTATTAGCTACTTTAAAAAATTCTTTTCTCTAGATACATCCTTCCTGTATCCCTCCATCTTCTTACTCTCCTCTGGCCTGGCTGATCTTTAGGTGTGCCACATAGCTGTCTACCACAAACTTTCTTTCATTATCATCTGGGGAATTCCCTTCACTTCTCTTTTATGTTTATCCCCTGTTTCTGGATGTCTTCCTCTTTCTTGGTTTACTCTTTCAGATGATGGAATGAATATTCCAGTGGCTTCCTAGAAGGGAGGTTCAAATTTTAGATCATTTACTACTCCTCCACGTGGACCCATTGCTCCTGTAGGCAGGTCCCCTTACCATTTACTGGAATATTGTTGCCTCCACATCTTTGCCATTCTCCTGCTTAGAATGCTCTCCTACTTCCTGTCTGTGTCTCCAAATGCTATTTGTACTTTCAAACTGATTCTTATTTTTACAAAAATAATGCACGTACATAGTTTAAAAGTTAATTATAAGCAAAAAGACAAGGTTGCCCACTCTCACCACTATTATTCAACATAGTTTTGGAAGTTTTAGCCACAGCAATCAGAGAAGAAAAAGAAAGAAAAGGAATCCAAATCGGAAAAGAAAAAGTAAAGCTGTCACTGTTTGCAGGTGACATGATACTATACACAGAGAATCCTAAAGATGCTACCAGAAAACTACTAGAGCTAATCAACGAATTTGGTAAAGTAGCAGGATACAAAATTAATGCACAGAAATCTCTTGCATTCCTATACACTAATGATGAAAAATCTGAAAGAGAAATTAAGGAAACACTCCCATTTACCATTGCAAGAAAAAGAATAAAATACCTAGGAATAAACCTACCTAAGGAGACAAAAGACCTGTACGCAGAAACTATAAGACACTGACGAAAGAAATTAAAGATGATACAAACAGATGGAGACATATACCATGTTCTTGGATTGGAAGAATCAACATTGTGAAAATGACTCTACTACCCAAAGCAATCTACAGATTCAATGCAATCCCTATCAAACTACCACTGGCATTTTTCACAGAACTAGAACAAAAAATTTCACAATTTGTATGGAAACACAAAAGACCCCGAATAGCCAAAGCAATCTTGAGAAAGAAAAACAGAGCTGGAGGAATCAGGCTCCTGGACTTCAGACTGTACTACAAAGCTACAGTAATCAAGACAGTATGGTACTGGCACAAAAACAGAAATATAGATCAATGGAACAGGATAGAAAGCCCAGAGATAAACCCACGCACATATGGTCACCTTATCTTTGATAAAGGAGGCAAGAATATACAGTGGAGAAAAGACAGCCTCTTCAATAAGTGGTGCTGGGAAAACTGGACAGCTACATGTAAAAGAATGAAATTAAAACACTCCCTAACACCATACACAAAAATAAACTCAAAATGGATTAAAGACCTAAATGTAAGGCCAGACACTATCAAACTCTTAGAGGAAAACATAGGCAGAACACTCTATGACATAAATCACAGCAAGATCCTTTTTGACCCAGCTCCTAGAGAAATGGAAATAAAAACACAAATAAACAAATGGGACCTAATGAAACTTCAAAGCTTTTGCACAGCAAAGGAAACCATAAACAAGCCGAAAGGACAAGATGAAAAAAAATGGGAGAAAATATTTGCAAATGAAGCAACTGACAAAGGATTAATCTCCAAAATTTACAAGCAGCTCATGCAGCTCAATATCAAAAAAACAAACAACCCAATCCACAAATGGGCAGAAGACCTAAACAGACATTTCTCCAAAGAAGATATACAGATCGCCAACAAACACATGAAAGAATGCTCAACATCACTAATCATTAGAGAAATGCAAATCAAAACTACAATGAGGTATCACCTCACACCAGTCAGAATGGCCATCATCAAAAAATCTATATGCAATAAATGCTGGAGTGGGTGTGGAGAAAAGGGAACCCTCTTGCACTGTTGGTGGGAATGTAAATTGATACAGCCACTATGGAGAACAGTACGGAGGTTCCTTAAAAAACCAAAAATAGAGCTACCATATGACCCAGCAATCCCACTCCTGGGCATATACCCTGAGAAAACCATAATTCAAAAAGAGTCATGCACCACAATGTTCATTGCAGCTCTATTTACAATAGCCAAGACATGGAAGCAACCTAAGTGTCCAACGACAGATGAATGGATAAGGAAGATGTGGTGTAGTGAGGTGGATGGACCTAGAGTCTGTCATACAGAGTGAAGTAAGTCAGAAAGAAAAAAACAAATACTGTATGCTAACACATATATATGGAATCTAAAAAAAAAAAAAAAAAAGGTTCTGAAGAACCTAGGGGCAGGACAGGAATAAAGACGAAGACGTAGAGAATGGACCTGAGGACACGGGGAAGGGGAAGGGTAAGCTGGGATGAAGTGAGAGAGTGGCATGGACTTATATATACTACCAAATGTAAAATAGATAGCTAGTGGGAAGCAGCCGCATAGCACAGGGAGATCAGCTCAGTGCTGTGTGACCACCTAGAGGGGTGGGATAGGGAGGGTGGGAGGGAGACGCAAGAGGGAGGAGATATGGAGATATATGTATATGTACAGCTGATTCACTTTGTTATACAGCAGAAACTAACACACCATTGTAAAGCAATTATACTCCAATAAAGATGTTAAAAAAAAAAAAAAGCAGTTGGGATGAAAAAGGAAAAAAAAAGTTAATTATAAGACTTGTAAAGAGGGGCTTCCCTGGTGGCGCAGTGGTTAAGAATCTGCCTGTCAATGCAAGGGACACGGGTTCGAGCCCTGGCCCGGGAAGATCCCACATGCTGTGGAGCAACTAAGCCCGTGCGCCACAACTACTGAGCCTGAGCTCTAGAGCCTGCAAGCCACAACTATTGAGCTCACGTGCCACAACTACTGAAGCCTGCGTGCCTAGAGCCCATGCTCCGCAACAAGAGAAGCCACGACAATGAGAAGCCCACGCACTGCAACGAAGAGTAGCTCCCGTTCGCCGCAACTAGAGAAAGCCCGTGCACAGCAACGAAGACCCAACATAGCCAAAAATAAATAAATAAATAAATTTATTTATTTAAAAAAAAAAAAAGACTTGTAAAGAGAAAAAATAGAAGTCCATTATCCCATTCTTCTCCATTCTCAATTCGTACTCCTAGAGGCAAGCACTATTCATTATTTTAGCTGTTTCTTCTGGTATTTACCACATTATTTCTAAATAAAATAACTACAGTGACATATTTTGACTTAATGACTTCCTGTTTGGGAAGATAAAGATTTAGTCTTCTTATGCCACATCCTCTCCAACCTGTTCTCTATATTCCTGATATAGTTTAGGAGGATGTAGAATTCTGAATCAGAAATCATCTTCTCTGAATCTTGGAGGCCAAAATATATCCCAGTGAATTCACTGTAGTTCGTAGTGATTGCCTTTTCCCTTCCCCTGAAATAAAATACCCCATCCTTTTAACAATCAGTTCTAGAACCGTGCGTGCCTTTGATATGATTACTAGAATACACCTACTTCCCCTTTTTGAAAAGCAAAATGATATTAGATCATCCACAATCCCCTTGGACGTCTGTTCTCCATGATTACTAACCTCATTTGTCAGTACAGTACCCTCGGTGTAATTAATATGGGCTATTTGGAGCACTATAACAGGGAGCCCTGATCTCATCTGACAAAGTGACATTTAAGCTGAGATCTGAAAGATGAATAGCAAAGGCTGTGAAAGCATTCCCGCAGAGATGGCTGCAAGTGCAAAATCTGTCAGGGCAAAAAGAACTTTGGGAACTCAAGGGATAAAAGGTGGCCAGTGGAGTGTAGCTTGGTGAGTAAGGGGGAGAGAAGGCTCACCGGAGGCTAGAGAGGAAGGTAGCAGTCAGAGAATTCAGAGCCTTGTAGCTGAGGTTAAGGCAAGATTTGGGACTTATCCTAAAAGCAATGAGAAGCTACTGAAAAGTCATAAGCAGGGGAGTGATTTGATCTGATTTGTCTTCCAAAGACTTCTGTGGTTGCAGGGTGGGGAATGAATCGGAGAGGGCCAATAGTTAGGAAGATATGGGTAAAACTGGTTTTAAATCAACGTTAAGGCCAGCTTTGTAAGGGAGAAAGAAATTTCAAATGGGCAAAAGGTAGTCTTATGAGGTATTTGGGGGGTTTTTGTTTTATTTATTTATTTATTTATGGCTGCGTTGGGTCTTCCTTTGCGGCGAGCAGGGGCTACTCTTTGTTGCGGTGCGCGGGCTTCTCATTGTGATGGCTTCTCTTGTTGCAGAGCACAGACTCTAGGCATGGGCTTCAGTAGTTGTGGTGCGTGGGCTCAGTAGTCGTGGCTCACGGATTCTAGAGCACAGGCTCAGTAGTTGTGGCGCACGGGCTTAGTTGCTCCGCGGCATGTGGGATCATCCCAGACCAGGGCTTGAACCCGTGTCCCCTGTATTGGCAGGTGGATTCTTAACCACTGTGCCACCAGGGAAGTCCTTATGAGGTATTTTGAAAGGTCAGCGGAGACCTTTGAATTTCTTCAACTTGCTGATGGCCGTGATAGAGATGCTGATATAACAGCTTCAATTTTTTTTCTTTCTTTCTTTTCTTGGTATTAGACGGAGGAAGTGACTCTTCCTTCTCATCATTCCCCTCCTGCTAGATCCCTGAATTGCTGATCAACCAATTGATCCCAGAAGCAATTTGCTCCCCTCCTTCCCAAGCATGGACTGATGAATCCGGTGCCCTAGTGGGTGTTCTGCCCGTTTCCCATGGTGAGATTTCTGAGGGATTGAGGTAGGAAGGTAGGAAAGAGCAAGGGGGTGATAGAGAAGAAGGGCTTCCGAGGGGCTTGCACAGAAATAGGGCAGCAGGACTGAAATGGTCAAGGAACACTTTCCCTTCCCTTTCTGAGACAGTACAAGTTATATCTATCTAGTCAAGATGGTAATAAGGACAGAAGACTGCTTCCTCTAAACTCCTGCCTGCAGGAACCTGGGGCTTCTACTGCAGTCAGCTGATGCACCACAAGAGTTGGTGTTATATACCAAGGGGTCTGACAGTTTAGACAGGAGGAAGTCAGTTTTTGCAGTTCTGTTTATGGAACCTGCCAAATGAAAATGCTGGGTGATGGTCCACTTTTCATAGCCATTGACAACAGCTTTCTACAACACCTGGGTTTTCTTTGGAAGCTGTGAAGAGGCACTGAAAAGAACAAAAATAATTTCTTCTTGTCTAAAAAAAAACACCTCACAAAGGAAAGTAATTCTAAAGGAAGTGTGTGAGAGTAACTCTAATTCAGGTTGAATTTGGATATGGAAAGAAATTACCTTGCACAAATTTCATGTTTTGCTGAGCATATTTGATTTATGTGGAATTGCATTTTTATAGTCAAGCAAATTAATCTGGACCCAAGAGGATAGGTGTTGCGATGAAATAAATTAGGAGGACAGAGAGATGGTGAAATTACAGTAACAAATGAAAATATGACCAACAATGCTGCTGTATCTTGGGAGATCCTAAAAGCCTTGCTTTTAAGCTGGGCAACATGGCAATGGCATGTGAGAAAATACACAATGGTGTGTGAGAGAATACTGAAAAACAATTTCCAGTTCTCTAAATTTTTTTAAGTTGATCTGTTTGAATCTATAAGCTAAGTACATTTTTTCCATTTATTTAACAAAGTTGAATATGGAAAGATATTACTTATTGTTTATTAGTAAGCACTTGCATCCCCAAATGTCTAAATTCATTTTCTATTACCAATTTTATTGATAAGGATGTATTTTATTGATAAGGATTCTAGACTTATGCCTAGAACAAATGGCAATATGCTCTTCCACCCCCAAATTCCAGTCAGTGTCTAGAATAGTGCCTGCCACATAGTAGGTGTTCAACAATTAGTGAATTAAATTACGTTAGTCGTTCTGCTCAATAAAAGTAAAGCCAGAAAATACACTTTTTCTATTTGAAAATAAATCTTTTAAAGAGTAGAGAGCAAAACCTTAGATCCATTTTTCCAATAAAATAAAATATCCTAATATCTGCCTAACAGACATCTAACATAAATCTTAAAAATCACTAGATACAGCCTTAAGTGTGAGTAAACACAAGGAACCATCATAGGGAAAGAACTGGAAACGCACGGTTTTACTTCTTGGCAATTAGGACAGTTTGGGAACATACCTTAAGTCTCCTGCGTTTGCACTTCAATGAGGATGGGCTACTCGTGGCTCACACTATCAAGTGCAAACTTCTAGGGTGTTTCTGAAGATCCTTTTGGGTTTTAGAGTTCCTCCGGGCCGTGCCCGCCCACACATGCTGGGCGTCTGCCAAGACGGTGTGTTCTTTTTCTTAGATTGTCCGGCACTTCCTCACCGACCTCTCCCTCCACCCTGGACTTTGCCCACTGCGCTCCTTCTAAAGCCTTCTCACATTGCAGGGTCCAGTTTAACCTCCAGCGCTTTCGAGAAAGCTTCCCAGACCCCCTTTGCAGATGCACTCGCGCTCTCAGCACTTGGCACTTCTAGTCTAGCAGCCATTACTTTCTAACCTGTTGTTTTGGCACGTGGGTAGCCCTGACCAGAGCGCGACACCTCCCCCCACTCTGGGGAGGTCTTTTAAGAAGTCGCCGTGTCCAGCCCTTAACACAGCCTGGTGCAAAGAAAATGCCCAGGAAAGGTCTGTTGAAATGAACCCCAGAGGGGAAAAGGAGAAGCGCTTGCGCCCAGCAGTAAAGGCCCCTCACGACCCAAGGGGAGGCCCGCGGTGTAGCTGGCCCCTGTCCCCAGCGGCACACTGGCAGGAGAAGGTGGCACGGTAGAGGCTCGTGGAGATGCCCCTGAACTTCCTTTACTTATTTCTTCTTTACTTTTTCAGAGGAATCTGAACGTTCTGCTCCAACAGCCTCGGGGCACGCCGTAAAGGGCGGTGCAAACCGGGCGACGTGGGGTTGGGACGGCCAGTCTCGTGGCAATTCTAGCCTCGGCTTTCATATGTAGTGTTTAAAGTTTCGCAAATTCCAGTTCTAAACTAGGAGCCGAGGGTGTAGAGCGTTTCCCGGTGCACAATTTTTCGCGTCCTAGGGAAGGCTCCGGGCATTCGGGGCTTTGCCTCACGTATCCTTTTCACATTTCCCACCGCGGGGAATCTACCGAGCGCTCCTGGCCTCCACTTCCAGCCCGAGCTGAGAACCGCGGCTCGGCCCAGCGGCCTCAGCCGCTTCCTCCTTCAACCCTCTGGGCAAATCCCGTGCGGGCGTGTGGGGGAGCTCCCAGCCCGCAGTACTAGGCGGAATAGGGGCGTGGCGGGACTACAACTCCCAGGCTGCTCTGGGAGAAGCGAGGGGGAGGGGACGAGAGGGAGGGGTTTGGGGAAGGGGGGTTGTCAGGGAAATCCCGCCCCGCTGCACAGCAGCAACGACACAAAGCCTGACTCTACAACCTAATAGAGAAAGTGGAAGTGAGACGGTTTAGGTGGGGAGACAGGACGAGAGAAAGAACCAGAGGAGGGAAAGCCGCGTAGGTGGGAGCGGAGCGAAGCGAGGGTAGTGGGGAGACCCGCGCCTTTCCAGATGAGGAGGGGGTGGCTTTCATAACTAATCCCCCCGCCCGCGCCCCGCCCCGCTCCGCCCCGCCCGCGCTGGGGTCTCCACAGCGCCCTGCCGGTCCCGGCTCCTCGCGGAGACCCCGGCTCCGCCCCGCCGGGAAGCGGGGAGCCCGGCTGCCTGGCGGGTTCGGGGCGGGCCGGCAGGCTGCACCGTGGCTCCCCAGCCCGGGTGCGAGGCGAAAGCGCCGGGCGGGCGACGCGGCTGCCGCGGACTGAGGAGGGGCTGCGAGCGAAGCGGTGCGGCGGACGAGTTAGGGCCGGGGCAGGGCAGGCTGTGGCTCCCGCCCGAGCCAGGGGAGTAGTTTCGGGCTGAGGCGAGGTGAGGCGCGGGGCGCCTCGGGAGGGTCCCCGGTGGCCGCGAGCGGGGCGGAAGCACGCGGACTGGCCGCGGGGAGGGCGGGCTGTGGCTCCGTGCCGGGGAAGAGTGCAGACGGCGGGGTGCCGGGCGGGGTGCCGAGCCCGGCGCTGGTGGAGAGATCGGGGCGCCCCCCCTCCCTGCAGGAGGAGCCTAGCGCTCCTCCGCCATCCCTCCCCTGCGCGCTCGGCTCGCTTTCTCCGCGGGCTGCTGCGGGAGCGGCGGGGCCGCCGTCCCCGGGACGGGCGGGGCGGGGGCGGGCGGTGAGTGAGGCGGGCGGGGGCCGCGGGTGCGAGGGCGCCGGGGGGCGGGGGGAGTGCGGAGAGCAGCGGAGGGCGGGCGGGTGGCGGGGCAGCTAGCCTCGCCGTCCGTTTCGCGCCGCCGGCCCACGCCGCAGTGTGTGTTGTGGACGGCACCTTCTCAGACAGCCCAGTAGAGCCCAGCTCGGCGCCCGGCAGCCTTCGACGCGATGTTCCGCCGGAGCTTTAACCGTTTTGTAAGTACACTCCCTGCGGCTCCACGCGTGCCGGTTTGCTTGCTCGCCGGCCCCTTCGCGCGGTCCCTCAGAACAATTTTCTGAGGGGATGACTGCATCTCTGGGAGAAACCACCACCACCCGTTTTTACATTTTAACTGAAACACGCTGCCCAGGCGGCCAGGGTGGGAAGGCAGGTAGGGCTCTCGGAGCAGCCCCCCACCCCGCCCCCGACCCCAGACAATTTATCCGGAGCTTTCCGGGGCTGTTACAGACTCTACCTCGGACGGGGGGCCACCCTTGGGCTGGATGGGGAGGGACCCGTGGAGGGACCGACCCAGGGGCCCCTTGGTTTGCCAATTAGTCGAAGATGGCGTTTTATTATCAGGGAGGTTGCTTTCTTTTGTTTCCTCTGCCACGAGCACATGGAGGTAAACCTAGACCTGTCACCGTGGCCCAAAAAAGACCTGGGGGCTGAAGGGTGGGAGGCTGGGGCCGGCCTCAGCCTTGCCCGGGGCTCGGCCGGCTGCTGACCCGAGGCCGGGCAAACTTTGGGGACCCAGCCTAAGCCTCTCACCTTGAGGGTATAATAAAAGCGAGGGTGATCGTCAGGGTGGGCTGGGTGGAGGTGGAGACGCGAGGAGACTGCGCCGCCGCTGCCGAGCGCCGGGTCGGAAGCCTCGCCGAGCCCCGAACACCCCAGACATTGACCCAGGGGAGAAGGGAGCTGCGGCTGGACTCCTCCGTCCACGTTGACCCCCTCCCAAATCCCCAGAAAAGGGAATTTCATTGCCGAGGGAGTTTGGCACCGGGACAAGCGATTTCTGGCTACTGACTTTTTTGAGTAATCTGTTTACTCCTGGAGGGTACCTTAAGAATGGAGTAAAACCGGGACCATTTACTTCTGTGCTGCTATTTGTAGCAACTTCCTTAATTGCAAGATGAGGTGGCGGGAATAGAATTTTATTTCTGCCAGTGATGTGAAAGAAAGGGTTCGTCTGTACATTTTCATTTTTCTGTCCTTAGGAAAAATGGTTGAGCGCTGTGAGCGCCCACCACCCCCCTTCCGATGTCTGTTTGAGAACTTGTCGGTTTGGCTCTTTTCCTGCGATTATTCCTAATCGAAGCGTTGCTAGCATTTTTCATGCGTCGGATGAATTTACTCTCATGTTTTTCTGTGCTTGAAACTTTCCCAAATGTACCCTGGCTAAATGAAATAATTGTACATCCCATTTTAGAATGTTATTATCACAATAGTGCTATGTTAATGTTTTTCTAAATGTTTACCTCACCCAGAAGCCGTGTCTTATGAAATTGGAGCAGGTTTACCTGTGGCACAGAGCAATAGACGTTGTGCATATCAGGATTTTGAAATCCGTAAGAATTGGATTGTACTGGATGCTTTGCTAAAGCAAGTGACTAAAATTGGTTTCTCACATTTAGCCTGAGAAGGTAAAAGAGCATTGTACTTCATAGTTCTATTTCACATAGATTCTTGTGATCCTGGAGTGTTGTTTGGGGGTGACAAAAAGGGAAAGGTGACGAAGAGGACTAATTGTAATATTTGGGAAAAGGATACTCTTTTCAATGGCTCTCTTATACTGGAAAACAACTGGCCTCTGGTTCATAATAAATTCATTAGCTCAAAATTGAGATCATTTGAAACCAAACAACCCAAGTATCAGTCTAAAAGCCCCCTGTGCTTTTTTGCTTAGCGTGATCTGCGTTGTATGAGTCTGGTAATGAAGCAGTGCTGGCCCAGGAAGCTAGGGCATGCAGTAGAATTTGCAGCAGTTGTTGAGGTGCCAGCCTGCAGGTTTGAGGCTAGTACTTTGCATCCCCGTCCAAGATCTCTGCAGAGAATCACTTACGCTCACACTGAAATGAGCTTTGACCTCATTGTTTCGGCTGGAATGCCCAGCTGCTCACATTTTCCTGCAAGGCCAGGACTATGGTTAAGTCTCCAGCATTTGTACCAGTGCAGTAAATTGAAGGCTTCTCAGGAGTTGTATCTGAGCCCTAGGCCTAGGGCAAGGAATTAATCTGCAAACCCTTGGACTGAATGTGAAACATGCTATCAAATACTCATTGCTAAAGAATGACTTCAAAAAAAATTTTTGGTGGTGGGGGGCAGCAAATTGTAGCTCCCCTAATCAGTGAGCCAAACGCTGTCCTCATCTTTAGCCTGGTAGAGATTGAGGAGCACTCCCATTTACATCACTAGAAGGATACAGTTAAAGATTTAGGTTGGACTTGGCCTTGCACAGCAATGTACATGTAGTCTGAGTTGTGTGCTTTTATATTTCAGAGATGGGGCTGTGAATTCCTTTCAAAATTGTGCATTTGTGTGTGTGTGTGTACCTGTATGTATGTGAAATTGACTTTGAATGTGACATAAATTACAGGGGTGTTGCTTATAGTTCTTGGTCGCTGAAAACTAGATACTAAGTGTTAGGACAGGGCTTTACATTTTAAGCCTGACATGGGAAGTAGTATCAACTTCTATGGCTCAGTAGTGTTTGCTGAATCGTTTTAAAAATGCCATTTATTTCCCCAGGTTCTCCAGTTTCAAGCTAAACGAAATAGTGATTCATTGTATTTTTTAAAGACATGGCCTTGACGTCTTTGCCATTAAAAATTGTCTTCTTTCCTTTCTGATGAATTAGGACTTTACTTTTGACAGTTTTGAGGTAGAAAGAAATTGGTGGATTTGGTGTAGGATTTTCGGATTTAGGTATGTAGGGGGTGTCTTAAAAGATTTAAGAGTTGGATGTCTACAAGTACAATAAAAGCACCGCCTGTTCCCAGTCAACATCTCCATTCTCCATAAATACAATAAATAAATAATAGTAGTTTTGTCTATACAATTTATTTCCTTTAAAAGCATGTGGTTTTTTTTAGAAGGTTTTTTTTTTTTTGGCTGCGTTGGGTTTTCATTGCTGCGCGTGGGCTTTCTCTAGTTGCGGCGAGCAGGGGCTACTCTTCGTTGCGGTGCGCGGGCTTCCCATTGCGGTGGCTTTTCCTGTGGAGCACGGGCTGTAGGCGCACCGGCTTCGGTAGTTGTGGCTTGCGGGCTCTAGAGCGCAGACTCAGTAGTTGTGGCGAACGGGCTGGGCTTAGTTGCTCCGCGGCATGTGGGATCTTCCCGGACCAGGCCTCAAACCCGTGTCCCCTGCATTGGCAGGCGGATTCTTAACCACTGCGCCAGGGAAGTCCCTAAAAGCATGTTTAATTGGAAGTCCGGGCTAGTTGAGACTTAAGGGTCAGGGACTTTTATGTTATTTTGTCTTTTATCCTTCATAACATTCCTAGTGATTACAATAGCATTTTCACATGGGTTTAAAGGTTTAATGAGAGTCTAAACAATGAGAATTCCCCCCATTTGACTTAGTAAATTATTTCATGCTAATGATTCAAAATAAGACATTCCTTGATAAAGTAGATCAGGGGGCTTGGCCAAGTGGATGCGGTCTAATTAGCTTGTCAGAGAGTGATATTAAACGGGTATGAATTTCTAGATCATTGACATACAAAAGCTTAAGTTTTGAGTTGAAATACTGGAAAAAAAAATTATATCTCAGATTCTAGAAGCTCTTAAACTGCTTTGGTTCCATAAATCATGCAGCTATAGTAATGATATCACATAGAAAATTTTATATCTGTCAAAGAGGCCCAGGACTGGAAAGAAATTAGACTGCATAAGGTATAATGAAAATTCAAAATAAGACCAAAAATATTCAAAATAGGTAGCCAATTTATTACTTTGAGTCTGATCTCGGGTGGCCTCGGCCTACAGCGGCTTGAAGCAGGATTTCAGTTCCCCTGCCAGAGATTGAAGTCAGGTCACAGCAGTGAGAGCGCTGAATCCTAGCCACTAGACCACCAGGGCCAGTGGCCAGTGACAAGGACCTGGCCCGTCGGCTTTGTAGAAATGAATTCCCAAAAAGAGACGGAAAGTAGTGAAACAGGTGTTTATTAGGAGGAAAAAGGGCTCAGAGAGAGTCGTGCCCTCGTGGTAGTTCGAATCACTTATATGGGGCGTTTCTTCCAGGTTTCCTTTGGCCAATCATCTTGCTTTGCCTGATTCTTTTTTTTTTTAATGAATTTTATTTATTTATGTATTTATTTATTTAGCCACACCGCACGGCATGTGGGATCTTAGTTCCCCAACCAGGGATCAAACCTGTGCCCCCTGCAGTGGAAGCGTGAGTCTAAACCACTTGACCGCCAGGGAAGTCCCATGACTTTGCCTGGTTCTGAGTCCGTCCGTATTTGGTTTATCTCAGGGTCCTCCCATGTGTGTGCGTGCATCTCTTAGCCAAGATGGATTCCAGCACAGAGGCCTATGGGTAGGTTGACATCACCTACTATGGGGTGGCGCCCCCTCCCTTTTGACCTCCGAGGAGCCTTCCTGTGTAGTCAGGAAAGTCTTCTTGACCCCGAGAATGAGGAATATGTGGTCTCTTTATCTTTTCTCTGGGCAGAGCTCAGCTCCTCTCTGTTCCCGCTATTATCTTTGTCTGGGAGTATCTGCACACAGGGGACAAACTCCAGCTGCTCAGCCTGGGCCCCATCTATCTCCTGCCTCAAGTCCAAGGCAAGGCCAGTCTAGTGAAGCAATATATGAAGGCAATTAATAAAATTTCAGGTAATTTTTTTTTTTTAGGAGCAAGGTTTTTTGTTTTCTCCTTGAATTATCATTATCAGGGTAATTAGACTTTTTCTCTCTGTTTCACTTTACTGAAATCCTTGGCCTGACATTGCTGAGCATGGAAAATATTGATGAGTTTATTTTATTGTGTTTAGAAATTTGTCTAAATGTATGTATTGCAGTATTTTTGCATTTACACAAACATTACAAATGGCCTGTGTGCATCTTGGCTCCTACCAGGTAGTTCATACATGGCTGGGTTTAACAGGTGAATTTGTCCCTACTAAAAGCAACCTTTTATTATCATGTTATATTGTAATTTCTTTTTAACTTACGTGGTACCTTACATTAGTCTTTCTCCACTGGGAGAGAATCAACCCCTAATGCCCTAGGGAATCCATTGTTTGTAATACTCATCTCCTCTGCGTGCATCTTGAGATGAGGAATTATAGTTGAGAAAGACTGCCCTAGACTGTGAAAGCTGCTGGGGGCAAGGACAGTTGGCACAGTGCCTGGTGCATAGTAGGTGTTTGATAAATATTTGAATGAACAGTTTTTATCTATTTCACATAAATAATAGCTTCTAGTTATAGACAGTGATATTTATAGTAAATTCTTCCTTATGAAGAATGATTAAAGAATGAGGAGTTCTAGTTAATTGGGTGTGATATTGTGATTTATAATAACAAATATATGTATATTTGGTCTTTGTTGCTGGCCCAGAGCTCCTAAAACCCTCTGAATTTCCAACACTGAGAGTAATAAAGGTGTCTTTTATTACGTTAATTAGGTGAATAGGAAAAGCACCTCAAGTTGGGGGCTGGTTACCAGAGGAACCAACCCTTTGATTAGACGGTTGGAACTTTCAGTCCCACTCCCCTGATTTCTGGGGAAGGGAGAGGGCCTGGCGATTGAGTTCAATCACCAGTGGCCAATGGGTTAGTCAATCATGCCTATGTAATGAAGCCTCCATAAAACCCCAAAAAGACAGGGTTTGGAGAGCTTCCAGGTTGGTGAACTCGTGGAGATTTGGGGGACAGTGGCGCGCCTGGAGAGGGCATGGTAGCTCTGTGCCCTTTTCCCATTCCTTGCCCTATGCATCTTCTCTGTTTGGCAGTTCCTTTTATAATAAACCATTAATCTAGTAAGTAAAATGTTTCTCTGAGTTTTGTGAGCCTCTCTAGCAAAATAATCAAACCAAAGGGGGAGGTTGTGGGAACCTGATCTATAGCCAGTCGGTCTGAAGTACAGGTAACAACCTGGACTTGAGGCTGGTGTCTGAAACCCCAGGCGGGGGTTGTTGGAACCCCCAGTTTGTAGTCAGTTGGTCAGAAACACAGGGGATCACCTGGACTTGCTACTGGTGTCTGAAGTGGCGGGGAGGGGATGGTTGAGGGGGGAGTCTTGTAGGATTGAGGGCTTAACCTGGGGTATCTGATGCTGCCTCTGGGTAGATAGTGTCAGAATTGAGGTGAATTATGGGACACCCAGCTGGTGTCTGAGAATTGCTTGTTGGTGTGGGGACCACCCCCCACGTAGGAACCGTGATCAGAACCTAAACATTGGGGTCTGCTATATACTGATTACCAGTTTTTAAAGTATTAGAATAAGTCTATCTAACGACAAAACTATACTGACCATAGTATAATCTCTTAGATGATTACACCACGTTATGATCTTGAAGAGCATTATTTCATTCAATAAATATTCACTGAGCATCTGTTATGTACTGGGCACTGTGGTAGGCCCTGGGACACATTGGTGAGCCAAACTCCCTGTCTTCATGAGATTAATTGTCATTACATACACGGTACATACACGGCTCAGAGGACATGGTGACTGCTCCATGCAACTTGATTTTTTGTGAATTAGTTACTGTTGTATACTTACTTGTCATTTGCCTTTCTACCAGAAATAAAGTGAACAATCTCAGATGTTTTCTGGTTGTTTGGATTTCAGATGAAAAGGAATTTGTTGCATTTGACACCTTCAATATGACCTATACATGGCAAACTGCTTTTTTGCAAATAGATGTTAGTCTGATCCTGTATAAAGTGGGAAACCTATTTAGAAATGAATCACTATTACTTGAAATAAATATTAAATAACCTGAACACAAGTTTTTTCTTTTTTTTTCCTGATCTGGCTTTTACTGATGAAGCAACATAAAACTCTGAATGTCTTCTAAATACCGTCTATAAGGGTTTACCATTTGCTCCTTCTGTTTATGATTATTGTTCATAATTCAAACCTTTAGTGGGTAATATTGAGTGCGTACAAATCAGGTAGTTTCCAGCGCTCTTAATGAGGTTTTAGCAGAGGTGAGATTTGAGCAGGTAAAGCTGGCCATTTTCATATTGATGGAACTGTCCAAATGAGCAGCTGGGCAGTGGGTTCTGGGAGGTAAAGGATGGCCAGTGGCCCCTGGGAGAACCATAACTAACATCCCTGTGTCTGGATGATGTGCAGAGAACTAGCCCATGAGTGAATTCAAATACTGGTTTGTTGAGTGATGGAAAAAAATCATTAAGGCTGACTGCTTGTCTAACCTGGTTGATCAGTTCTCCCAAAGAGGTGAAAGCATGGGACACAAAATAAAAACACTTTTTTTCCCCTCAAGGTGGTGGGGTTTCCTGTACATCTAGTGCTTTATATGGAATAATCTTTTGCATCTGGAATTCTTGAGATTGGGAGGAATTTTCTGGTTGGGCGGAGTGAGGTTCGAGGCTTCCACAAGTGAAGTAGGTGCTGTTTTCAAGTTTATTTCCGTTCACTTAACACTTACCTTCCTGGCCTGGGATAAAGGTAGATCAGTGGTGATTGTTAAACAAACATTAGCACAACTGCAGCATATGTTAACACTACCGCAGTTTAATGATGAATGAGTAATCAGCACTGCAGATATGGGCACAGGGTGCCCTGTGCCAGCACACTGGCAGACAACCCCTCAATTACTGCGGTGTATGGAGGGATTGCTGGTTCGGCTGACTTCTTGATTATCTGAGGTTTATAGATAATGTTGGACCGTGGATATCCAGATTTGGGAGGTTAATATGTATTTGTGAAATACAGATTGTCATCAGTTTTTTGCCCCATATTTATTTAATAGAATATGGGAGGATTGGTGCAGACTACCCTGTTGAAGCAGATACCGTGTATTTTTTTAGACTCCTCCATTATATGCTGTCTTAAAGCATTATGGTGGGTGTATTTTCCTGGTCTCTTTATCACGTCGGTATTGAAAAAATCAGCAGGTTTTTTTTTTTTTTTTGGGCTGCGTCGGGTGTTAGTTGCAATATGCGGTGGGGCGGGGGAGCTTTGTTGCAGCATGCGGTATCTTTTGTTGCACCGCAGCCTCTTCCTTGTGGTGCGCAGGCTTCTCTCTAGTTGTGGTGTGCGGGTTTTTTCTCTCTAGTTGTGGCGCATGGGTTCCAGAGGGCGTAGGCTCTGTAGTTTGTGGCACGAGGACTCTCTCGTTGAGACGCGCAAGCTCAGTAGTTGTGGCTTGCGGGCTTAGTTGCCCCTCGGCATGTGGGATCTTAGTTCCCCGATGACCAGCAATCGAACCTGTGTCCCCTGCATTGGAAGGCAGATTCTTTACCACTGGACCACCAGGAAGGTCCCCCCAGAGCAGTTTTCTTGATAACGATTATGCCTTTAGCACAAACCCAATTCCCCAGATAACAACTGTGTTTGTGTCAAGGGTACCAACCTTGTAAGCAGACCTTTTTAAGAATAGCAGTCACAGACTTACCTGGTGGCACAGTGGTTAAGAATCCACCTGCCAGTGCGGGGGACACGGGTTCAAGCCCTGGTCCGGGAAGATCCCACATGCTGCAGAGCTACTAAGCCCGAGCGCCACAACTACTGAACCTGTGCTCTAGAGCCCGCAAGCCACAGCTACTGAGCCCGTGTGCCACAACTACTGAACACCACACACAGCAACGAAGACCCAACACAGCCATAAATAAATAAATAAATAAATTTATTTTTAAAAAAAGAGTAGCAGTCAGTCTCAGACCTGCTCTGTTAACTTTTTCCTACATGCTGTTAGGAAATCCTGGTATTTTTCAGTGAATGGAAGTGACTTGCCCTCGGTCATTAAGCTAATCAAGCAGCAGAACTGAGTCTGAGACTCCCAGCAATCACCACCTTTTTTTCATTGCTGCACATACCATGCTTCTGGATTATGGGTCATTCCTTTTCATATTGTTGAATGCATTCACTATTTGTCACTTGCAGCAGAAGAGCAGCCTGCCGGTGGTAAATTGATGCACCCAGTGGGGGAGCCAGGAAGTATTGATGTTTCTGCCAGTTTAGCGTCAACACTTGCTGGTTTCCTCTCTGGAGCATCACAGAGTTCGTGGATTTTCATTTTTTCTGACTTTGGTACTTTCATCACTGCCCCCACTCCTCTTCGTTCCATCCAATTACCCATAGTCCCAACACTCATTTGCATCATTAATTCATCCCATTCTATACATGGCTAGGTGTTAGCTCATAGGCAGCTGATTTTAAAAATCCTTTTGGGTAACATAATTCCAAAGAGCGGGCATAATGAAGAGTATTTAGTTAAGGATGATTATATAGGAAAAGTTGCCAAAAGGAAAACAAAATTCTTGGGCTAATGAATGAATTTTATGGAAATATTTATAAATACTGTTTTACTTCAGGATTGTTCTTTAAGTTCTATGGTCATGGAAAACCCCAGAGATATCTCTCTGGTTATTCTTAAGTTTCAGCCTTTTTTTGAAAACTGTTATCAAAAAGGAAAATTAATAATTCTTTTATGTTTTTGGACAAAGAATAAATCAGGAAATCCTACTGGAAGATGCAGTAATCCTGCAGATCAACAGGGAGCAGAAGCCAGGAGGGAACTGTCACAAGCAAGTTACAGCTGGGTAGAGCAGATTCTGTAAGTTACACCTGTTGTGTAAGCAGTTGGGGATGTTCTTTAAGCTTCACAATTAATGTCGTTTGCAGTAATATGGATTGAGGGATCTATAATATAGTGCACAATTTACTTTGGCTTCTTTTCTGGAAACATCCATATGAATCAAAAGCTTCCTTTGAACACTCCTGCCCTGCTTGGTTGCTATAGAGGTATGTAAGGCACAGCCTTGCTCTCCAGTAGCTTGCAGTCTGTTAGAGACAGAAGACCACACACAGGACCAACCTCCTCACAAGGCAGTAGGTCATCAGTGCTATCTTCTTGAATGCACACACAGTAAGTGCCGCAGGCATTGAGACGAGGGCACCAAATCTCTGGAAGCAGTGGGTGGAGGAGGAGGGATTTGTAGAGGAGGTAGCATGTGAACGAGGTGGTAGGGAACCCAAGGAATTGAAGTTCATGGGATTCTAGGGATCGGCAACCTCATTACAGGAGGAGGCATTTACCTGAGCAATCAAGCCGAGTTATTCCTTATGGCACTTAGAGCAGGGGAACCAGTCAATTGAGAGGACTTAGGTTCCAACTCTTAATGTAGCAGAGAGACAGAAACCTTAATCTTCAATGGCTTATGTTTGCTGTGGTGAAATTTAGACTTTTAGACAGGGAGCACTGAAAGCAGACATAAGGTGGCTTTCATTTCCACAGTAATAGCTGTAGGAATCTCCCAGTAGACACTCTTTTCTGAAATCCTAATTCCAGTGGTGGCGGTCCTCAGTCTTCTGATTTCGATACAGGAACTGGGATGGAATAAACATTTGGGGTAATACTTCATGACCCTGTTTCATATAATATCATATGACTGGTTATTTAGTTGTCCTGCTTACATAATAAGTGCACACTTTCAGAAACTTTTACTACATGGGGACAATGCGGTAGTTTATTATCTTGAGTACTGGTGGTCATTGTAAAAAGCCGGGGATCAGGCCTTTGTCCAGGAGCACATTCCTTATAGTAACACTTCTGTTTCACTGTCACTAAACAACATGGCTCTTAATAGACATTCAGACTTGACCTTCATTGTGCCTTACCAGAACATGAATTGTGTCTTATTCCCACATAACCAATTCATCACCACAAGCTGTTGATGCCACTTTGCTTTATCATCATGACTGCCACTCTAGTGCAAGTCATCAGCATCCCTTCTCTTTCATATTTGTTCCTCCTCCAGTCTTCTGTCTTTGAATAAATGGCACCATCCTCTACCCAGTAGCTCAAGCTAGAAACCTAGCAGTCATCCTTAATAGCCCCTTTCCCTTTATCTCCTACATCTAATCTCAGGAAATCCAGTAGGTTCTGTTTCTGAAAGAGCTCTCAAATCCATCCACTTCTCTCCTTTCCCTACCACCATCCAAGTCCAAACTACCACTATCACTTATGCGGACCATTGCAATAGATGATCTCATCTACTCCTGCATGCTCCAATCCGTCCTCCACACAGCATCAGAGGGATCTTTTACAGATTCATATCTGAAAGCCTTCAGTGACTTTCCAGTACTCTCTGGATAAAGACCTGACCAGTGTCAGCTTGCACTCTTCCTCACTTTTTTTTCTTTCACTTTTTAAAATTGAGATAAAATTCACATGACAAAAAATTTGCCATGTTAAAGTTTACAGGTAAGTGGTTTTTAGTATATTCATTATGTTGTGCAACCATCACCACAGTCTAATTCCAGGATATTTGCATCACCCCAAAAAGAAGCCCTGTACCTATTAGCTGTTAGTCCCAATCCCTCTCCTCAGCCCCTGGCAACCACCAATCTGCAGATCTGTGGGTTTGCCTATTCTGGGCCTTTCATGTAAATCGACTCTATATGCAATATGTGCTCTTTTGTGATTGACTTATTTCATTTAGCATGTTTTCAGGGTTTATCCGTGTCATAGCATGTGTTAGTACTTCATTCCTTTTTATGACTCAGTAGAAGTCTATATGTCTTTATGCCAGTACTGTGCTGTTTTGATTACCATAGTTTTGTAATAAGTTGAAGTCAGAAAGTATGAGGCCTCCAACTTTGTTCTTTTTCAAGATTGTTTTGGCTATCCAGGATCCCTTGAGATTCTTTGTGGATTTTAGGATGGATTTTTCTGTTACTGCAAAATGTCTTCCTCACTTTTTTACCTTACATCTGCCAAAGGACCTTTGTATATACCATTTCCCTTGTCTGGTAAACTTCTCTGTTTTAGTCAGTTGCCTGAACTCTTACTCATCTCTCAGGGCTCGGCTTAATTATCACTTCCCCAAGGAATCTGTCCCGTGTCCTTCCCTCAGACAATGGCAGGTTCCCAGGTTCTCATAGCACTATGAACCTTTCTTTTATATTCTTTATCACAGTTGACTTTACATTAGCATATTATATTTTTTTGCTACTTACATAGTATCACGCTTTCCCCTATGTAGTAAATTCCATGAAGGTAAGAACCATTTTTGCTTATTGCTTATCGCTAATGCTTCAGTGCCTGACATGTAGTATATGCTCAATAAATATTTGCTGACTGAATGAAATTTGATTCCTATCTGTATTTTTAATCTTATTTCCCATTTATAATCATAGAGTTTGAGAGCTTGACTGAGAGATCAAATTGTCCAGTCTTTAGACATCACTGTTGTGTTCAGTTAAAAAAAAAATCTCTACTCGTATTTTAGAAATGAAGTCATTTCCTCTAGCATGCTGTGTTTTGAATATATACAATATAATATCTCTTTTTCATTATATTTTTAAGTATTTAATGGTCTCTGATATACTTAATGAATAACTTTATATTTATGAGCATCACTGTTGTACACACATTTACAACATTGACTTTCTTGAAGTTTGCTGTTATACTTTAAAAGTACTCACTTTGGGAATTCCCTGGTGGTCCAATGGTTAGGACTCGATGCTTTCACTGCCAGGGCCCAGGTTCAATCCCTGGTCAGGGAACTAAGATCCCACAAGCCCTGCACTGCGGCCAAAATAATAATAATAAATACAATAAAAATACTTCACTATAAATAAGAAATGACGTATTTACTGATTAAAGTGTTTGTTTCATTTTGTAAGTCTTCTTGATAACTTTTTAGTCTAGCTATTTTACAAATACTTGTTTTTTAAATTTAAAAAATGGTTATATAGAGGTGTAAGTACTTCTAATGTTACTGTTTTTGTGAGTTTATTGCAGTTTTGCTGGGTACCAGATAGTCAGAAATGATAGTGGTAAGGGTCTCATTTAAGCCCTTAATACATGAGGATGGAAATAATCTTTTTATTTTATATGGATCAAAATTCAAAATGAGTTTTCTTTTTTATCTTTTTATTTTTTCGTTTTACCTTCAGTGTAAGCATTTGTGTTCTGTTAGGCTGTGTACAAAAATAACTATTCCATTCAGGGCCTTGAATTACTGATCTATGACTCCATTGATATTCTGCAGGTTTATGGAATTGTTTTAGTTGTAAATTGTCTTTGCCTTCTTACCATTATGGTAACAGCTAAAACCAGAGTAGTAAATTCCTGACAGTTTTAAGTGCTTTATAAGCATTAGTTCATTATACACATTTGCTTATTTTATTAGTCAGGGTTCTCCAAAGAAACAACCAACAGGGTCTTTGTGTATGTGTAAATACCTATATATTTATTATTTTAATATTATTTACATGTAGGGACTTCCCTGGTGGTGCAGTGGTTAAGAATCCACCTGCCAATGCAGGGGACATGGGTTCGAGCCCTGGTCCAGGAAGATCCCACATGCCGGGAGCAACTAAGCCCATGCGCCACAACTACTAATGGTTAATATTATTTATTTTTTTATTTTTATTTTTAATTAATTTATTTAATTTATTTATTTTTGGCTGTATTGGGTCTTTGTTGCTGCGCGCGGGCTTTCTCTAGTTGCGGCGAGCTTGGGCTACTCTTCGTAGCGGTGCGCAGGCTTCTCATTGCGGTGGCTTCCCTTGTTGTGGAGCAGGGGCTCTAGGCATGCAGGCTTCAGTAGTTGTGGCACACGGGCTCAGTAGTTGTGGCTCGCGGGCTCTAGAGCTGAGGCTCAATAGTTGTGGCGCACGGGCTTAGTTGCTCCACGGCATGTGGGATCTTCCCAGACCAGGGCTTGAACCCGTGTTCTCAACCACTGCACCACCAGGGAAGTCTCGGTCTTTTTGTTTTATTTAGGCCTTCAACTGGTTGAATGAGGTCCACTCACATTATGGAGGGCAATTTTTTTTACTCTGTTTACCAATTCAGATGTTAATCTCATCCAGGAATACCCTCACAGACAAACCCAGAATGTCTGACCAAATATCTGGGCAGTGTGTGGCACAGTCAAGATGCCACATAAAATTAACCATCACACTTATGTCCTAGGATCATGTGAAGATGAATGAACAAATCTAAAGTGTGTATAGACCAGGAATGGGAGACTTTACCATAAGTAACTGTAGTCTGCTAGCCTTACCATCTGTAAAATGAAGGGGTTCGACTGCTACTTGGTCTGTAAGGCTCATTGAAGTCCTGGAACTGGTAAAAGATCTTAGAGACCTTTTAGTTGTCCAGCCTCTTCATTTTACAGCTGAAGAAATGGACAGAAAGAGGGCAAATGGCTTGTCCAAGATTATTCAGTGAATGGGAGTTCAGAAATAGGAATTCCAGGCTCAGCTCTGTAATGTATGTCCTCAGTTTCCTCTTTGAACTGCGAGGGCTCCTGGGTCATCAGTATTTAAGTTCTCTCCCAGCTTTATAATGTCGTATAAATGTTTAGGCTTCATAGTCTAGCAGTGGAATTTTTTGACTATTTTCTTTTCTTTTTTTAAATTAATTTTTATTGGAGTATACTTGATTTTTGACTATTTTCTATTGGGTTGTTTATCTCTGTTACTCGTTGGGTCTTCATCTCTCTCTCTCTTTTTTTTTTTTTTTGTAAGGAGGGAGGAAGGGAGGGAGGTCTCCATCTCTTGGTTGCTCATTTGACTATACTCTGCCCCAAATTTCGTTTCTTCTTTAACAGTAATGAGTGTGAACTAAATTGTCTGTACTTTGGATGGAAATAACGACAGACTTTCATGGGCTTTTAAAAGTGGTTGTACTTTTCGTTTTATACTGACCTGAGTGATTGGGGGATCAAATGTAGACGCATGCCTTTGTTAGTACTATGTTCTAGAAGTGAACTTAACTCTGATTATATTAACCTCTTAGCTAACAGCTCTAATGGAGGAGAGCATTTTTGGTGGTACTGAAATATGATGGGCAGGCTTCCTGGGGAGCAGCACCACTGTCTTTGCCAGTGGCCACCTGACGTTAATTCCCAAAGACACTCTTATTCATCTCTACTCCTGAACACAGTTAGCTGCACAATGGTAGATAGAGAGGCAGCACTTGGATTGGCTGAGTCACAGCTGCTAGGACACAGTAGGGGCAATAAGAAGACAATTCACATGTACATATTTGAGAACCAGTTTGATGAAAAGTATCAGTAGAATATATATCCGTGTTTTGAAATGTGAAGCAGTGTAATTAAAATATTGTTGTGCAAATTTAGACATACTACTTATCAAACATACTAATGAAGGCAGTTTAATCAAAATGAAATCAAACCAAAAGACATACTAATGGATTTATAGAATCCATGTTTGGAATTAATATTTTACATAGTCATGAAATTCATGTTGCATCAACAAATGTCTCTTTTGTTCCTAATGTATACCTAGCATTGTGGAAGTTTTTTGAGGTATGGGGCTGGAAACTTCTCTGTTATGGTGCCTCCACTAACCAGCACTGTAGCCTTAGGAAAATCACTTCGTTTTTAAATACGTTGTCTTTTACAAGTGTAATATTCAGTGCATATAGAAGGACACGTGTTAAATATATGCATAATAATAAAATGACCACTCACATACCTGCACCCCAACTTCAGAATTAAACCATTACCAATATAATTCTACCTGTGTGCTCCTTTCTTATCTCATCCCCCTGCCTCCCCCCAACCCTGTAACTATTAACCTTATTTCTGTGAATCATTCTGTTGCTTTCAAAAATACTTTTAACACATATATATGCAAATTTAGATAATATATTATTTAGTTTTCTTGAGCTTATAGAAATAGTATACTGGTTTTTTTTTCTTACTCAATATTAAATTGCTAAGATTCTTCGTAAGGTTTTATGTAGCTATAGTTGATTCATTGTCACTGCTGAATAATATTTTACTTTGGGAATATACTAGAATTTACCCATTCTTCTGTCAATGAACCTATAGGTTATTTGCAGGGTTGTTTTTTTTTTTCTGTATGACCAGAAAATGTGTCTTTTAGTGTATATTTATAAAAGGGGTTCCCCCCCAATGCGTGTAGGATACACATATACATATACAAACACACACTCAAGCATATGTATAGGAAAACAAATACACATAATAACTCTTGAAATGTGCAACTTTACAAGAAGAGATTAAATTGTTCTCCAAAGTGGTTTTACCAGTATGCACTCCCACTAGCAATGTATGAGTTCCCGTTGCTTAATATACTTGCCCTTGATATTGACTTCTTACATTTTGTTGGTTCTCTGATTACTAATGAGGTTAAACATCTTTGCATACGTTTTTGGGCCATTTATGTTTCCCCTGTGAAATACTTGTTCATGTCTTTTAACTGTTTTCTGTTGGTTTATCTTTCTCATACTGATTTATAATTATGAGTCCTTTTCATATTCAGGAGATTAATCCTTTGTTGGTTATATTTTTTGCAAATAACTTAATTTGTGGCTTCGCATATATCTATATATGTCTTTTGATAAAGAAGTTCTTAACTTTAATGTAGTCAAATTTTTTGGTTTCTTTCTTTATGGTTACTGCTTTATGTGTCTTGATTAAGCAATCCTTCCCTATGCCAAAGTTGGAAAAGTAGTCTCCTTATTATTTTTTCTAAAAGTTTTAAAATTTGGCAAATTATTTTTTGAGCCTCATTTTTCAGAACTTTAAAATGCAGTTGAACTGGGTGTTCTGTAACAACCTTTTATTCTTTGACGCTGTGACCTGAAGAAGACAGGATATGTGCGTATATTTTCAGAGATTGCACTGTTCTTTTAGTAATCTCTCCCACTGTGAGGTTTTATATTCTCTCCTACTTTACTTCTCTTTCTCTCATTTCCCCAGCCTCTTCCTTCCTGTTTTCTTCAGAAAATAACCAGTTGAATCCTGCAACATCCTAGTTTCTGTGTTGAAGCAGCACTTTTTAATTGAAATTTATTGAGATAATGCAGTTGTAAGAAATAATAGAGATCCCGTGTACCCTTTACCCAGTTTATGGTAACATCTTGCAAAACTGTAGTATAACGTCACAACCAGGGTACTGACATTGATAACATCCACTGATCTTATTCAGATTTCTCCAGGTATACTTGTACTCATTTGTGTGTGTGTGTGTGTGTGTATTTATTTCTATGCAGTTTTATCCCATGTGTATGTTTGTATATCCACCACCACAGATAAGATGCCGAAGGAAACGGCATTTTTTATAAACAGCATTTTTAAAAGTCTGAATTACTGAATACCTCCAGAGTGTTCTGGAGTACCCAGTTTGGCTGGTGCCCACACAGTTCTAGAGGGCCACCTCAGATTACATAAACCAGAAGCAAATTGATGAACTGAAACCTTGACCTTAGAGATGAAAGAATCTTTGATCTTTGGGTTTGAGGTCCTGGGAGGCCAGTTGGCATGCCCCCAAAACATAATCATCATTTATTTTGAATTGTATATGCCCATATGAACCTGCATTTGAGACATCCTTGTAAAAGTTGCCCTTGGTCCATCATACCAATAGGAGTCATTCAAATTCCACCAGGTCGTCTAGGAAAACAATTAAAAGCATACCGAAATATGCATTGGTTTATATCCCCATAAGTAGAAGCTTACATTATTGTCAGGTTGGTAGTCAAGGACATTTGAAGACTACATTTATGGGAGAGCTACGTATGCTTTAACTCATGTCTACTTCAAAATATTTAAAAATAAACACTCAGCACCTTTTGACCTCTTATGACCGGCCAGGCACTATGCTAAGCAAAGAGGATAGTGTAGTAAATAAAAACAGAAGTGGTTCGTGTCCTTATGGAACTTATAATCTAATTTACAGTTTAAAAATAAGGCAACAGGGACTTCCCTGGTGGCGCAGTGGTTAAGAATCTGCCTGCCAATGCAGGGGACGTGGGTTCGATCCCTGGTCTGGGAAGATCCCACATGCTGTGGAGCAGCTAAGCCCGTGCGCCACAACTACTGAGCCTGCGCTCTAGAGCCCACGAGCCACAGCTACTGAAGCCCACGCGCCTAGAGCCCATGCTCTGCATCAAGAGAAGCCTCTGCTCGCTGCAACTAGAGAAAGCCCATGCACAGCAACGAAGACCCAAAGCAGCCCAAAAAATAAATAAATAAATAAATAAAAATTTAAAAAGAAAATAAGGCAACAAATATTATAATTACTCACTTTCATAAGTTTTGAATAAAATGAATTAGAAACAGAGATAACAGAAATAAGGTCTGTTTTTGATAGGGTAGCCAGCAAGCTCTGTCAGAGGAGATGGCATATAAGTAGATAACTGCAGGAAGGAGGGGCTACTTCTGCAGAGGGGTTTGGGAGTAGATACTGGAACCAGCTTGTTCAAAGGCCCTGAGTTGGGCAAGAGCCAGGCATGTTGGGAAACTGAAAAGGAGGCTAGTGGGGCTGAAGGGCACACTCAGTGGAGGAGGGGGAAGATGGCAATGAATGGAGTATAGGAACTTCTGGGGCGCTGTCTTAGGAGCAATTTGGATCTTGTAATCCGAACTTCTTGAAGCCGTGAAGGTGGTTTGAAGATGTGGAAGTGATAATAATGAAGTTGTCTATTTAATCAATTCACAAATATTAAGTACCGTACCCTGTGTCAGGCACTTCTACTTGCTAGGGATGCACTGGTGAGCAAAACAGATTAATATCTCTGCCCCCATGGACCTTACATTTTAATGGGGGAGGGTATTGTTAGGGTAAAGGATAAGCTGAGAGCTCCAAAATACAATGGCCAGCGAAAGGTAGATCTTTGTCTTTCTGGCCTGTAATAGCCCAGGGCAAGGAGGCAGCTTCTATTCCATGAGATCATCTAGGGTCCCAGGCTAGTGGGGCAGTTCTGCCTTCCTCAGCATTTGGTTTTCAGGTTCCAGCCAGCTAGAGGGAAAGAGGGGTCCAGGGCAAGCTTCTTTAGGAAAATGACCAGGAAGTTTCACACATCACTATTACACATATACCTTCGGCGAAATCTTAGTCACGTGGTCCTCCCTAGCCATAAGGGAGATAGAAAAATGCAGTTTCTAGCTGGAAAGCCAGGTGCTCAGGAAGAAAGGAAGAACAGATTTGGGGGGACAACCAGTAGACAGGGAGACAGACAATAAACAAGATAAATAATTGTAATATCTTGTATGCTAGTGATGAGTGGTAAAGGGAAAAGAAAGCAGGGAAGGAAGTTAGGAAGTATCAGGTGGTAGCGGTTGCAATTTTTCAATAGAGCAACAAAGGAAGGCTTCATTGGCAAGGTGCCATTTCAATAAAGCTCTGAATGAAGTCTGTGAGCAAGAAATACCATTCTGAGTTGTTCTGAGGTTACCATAACCCAGGGTAGGCTTTTACATGCCTGAATCTTAGACCTTATCTGAAAGTATTCAGGTTAGTGGAAAAGGCACCATTATACTACAGTTTAATTTAGAGCAAGCAGTACAAGAAAGCCTTAAACAATGAATTGGTGAATTACCATGCTAGGACCTGGACTGAGGCATCTGTCTGAGAGATTTTTTCTTGGCTCTTTGATAGACAGTAAACTTAGCTCCCGAAGAGAGGAGGGACTAAGATCCCTCTGCAACACTCAGTTCAGAGTGTGTTGCACATACTGGTTTTATAGGGTTTGGGGGGTGGCAGGGTGATTTTTTTCTAAGTGTAGGAATTATTGATGATTTGAGTCTGCTGTGGAACTCTGGTTAATTTCAGTCAGCCATTGTCAGTGCAGTTTTAAGGATGTGGTGACATAAAAAGAATGGAAGTATTTTCATGTTCACGCTTGGTCATCCAAAATCTTGCTTAGTTGCCCTTCCAGTTAGAGAAAGCAGTAGTTTCCAACACTTCATTATTTTCTTTAATTATATTCGAGTGCTGCTTTAAGTTATATGTCAATGTAAAATACATAATAAGCACCTTTTCCTACTTCTGCATCACTTTTTTTTTTTTTTTAATAACAACCCGTTTGGTTAATGAGACAAAAGAAAAGGATTTTCTGCCTGTTTTTACTCTAATGCCCTTCCCACCTACAACACCCCTAGATGTGGGTAGATAGATTGTCTCGGGTTTATTTCTATGTTAGTAATCATTATCTTTCATTAGAGAACTTACAGTTTAGGAAAGGATATAAGATACACAGATACATAATGAAAATACAAGGCAGGAAGTGATAAATGCCATGAGAAAGGTAAAAATAAAATGCTCTTGTAGTTCACAGACTACAGAATGAGTAACCCTGTCAGTCTTTGCTTCCACAATCATGAAAGGAGACAGTAAGGTTAACTTTGAGCTTAATATATAATGCTCTCAAAAGGAATTTTCTCTTCTTGGAAAAGAGAAGCATTTGATCTGTTATCCTACTATTTTAAGTATTTTTGTGAGTCCAGTCCTTTTCTAGGCACAGATAAAATACATTTTTTGCCTGTCATGCTACACCACAGAGAAAAACTCAAGTCAGACTGGAAAAGCACTGCTAATCACTTCATAGCATTTTATAGTCTTGGAAGTTACCCTTGAATCTTTTCTCCTCTCCCTCCAGCTTACCCAGTCCCTCACCAAATTCCAAAGATTATGCCTCCTGAATATTTTTGGGATCCAGTCTTGCCAAGCTTAATCCATCTCTGCGAAGCAGCTAGACCGATTTTTTAAAAACATAGCATTAGTTTAAGTCAGTTTCATGCTAAGAATCCCTAGTGGTTCCCTTCACAGAGTGCACTCCTTATTGTGCACACCAGGCTCTGCCTGCCTGTGCAATAACATCTCTGACCTTTGCCCCTCACCTTGTACACTGCAGTCACATTGGCCTTCCCTCAGGGCTTGCCCTCCTCCCGCACACTGCTCCCACTGTGTGGAATCCTTCCCCAAGGGCCCCGTTTCTATTCCTTCAGTACTAAACTCAAGCATCCTTAAGGAAACCTTCCGACCCCCCCGCTGCGGTCAGACCACCCAATCTCAATGGGGTCTCATAGCACCTTGTACTTCTCTTACTTAGGTCTTTCTGCAACTGTAATTAATAATGAATCTTGGAGCTAGTTATTAGCTGCCTTCCCCCTAGAACAAAATTTAAAAGGGCACGTGTGCTTTTACTTAGTGCTCTGTGCCCAGGGCCAGTGTCTGGTATAGTGCCGAGTACTGGAATAAATTCTTAAGAAATATTTGTTGCTAAAGAAAAAGGGCAGAAAATTCCCAAATTATTTAAATTTGGTTTTAGATTTTATTGAGGTGCTTACATTTGATCATAGGTTTTTTAAAGTTGTTGGAATGTTTATAAAAGACAAGTATCAGCATCACCTGGGAGCTGTTAGAAATGCAATGCCCAGGCTTCTGATTCAGACCTACTGTATCAGAAACTGCGGGTGGGGCCTGACAATCTGGTGTAACACACCCTCCAGGTGATGCTGATACAGAATAATGTTTGAGAACCAGGGTTCTATAAAAATACTGACTGAAAAAACAAACACACAAACAAAAAATACTGACTGAAGGTTGACTCTGACTAAGTAAAATATGAAGTGCAACTTAAACCTACTTTTGAAATTAGGTACATTGTTTCTAATCCACAGTGGGTGGTAATAAACTACTTTTCAGCTGCCACCCTCCCCCACCCCCATTTTATCAATTGTCTTCAGATATCAACTGAAATGTAAACAAGGTCTGCTTGATCAATCAACCCAAACCTGGACTTTAGAAATTCCATAATATTTTTCAACCTTCCCCCCTCTGAATCTAACTTTTATCTAGTGCCATCTGATTCCAGGAAATGCTTGTAAAACTGATAATGCCCATGATTCTAGTGTTGGAGTGCTTTGCTTTTAATTTTTTTTTGGCCGCACTGCGTGGCATGTGGGATTTTAGTTCCCCGACCAGGGATCAAACCCATGCCCCCTGCAGTGGAAGTGAGGAGTCTTAACCACTGGACTGCCAGGGAAGTCCCATTAATTTTTTAATGTTTATTATACAGGGTCAAAATGATTTTTGCTAAAGCTTAGGTTGTCATAGTTTCTAGATTTATATCTAATGCATTTTGAAGTATTAGCAAGGTTTAGGTGTGCATATTCTTGGCTGTGTTTAGATTTCAGGGCTGTGCTACATCATCAAACTTTTGCTGATGGATTGACTGCATTGTTAAAGGTCACTCATCCCCGATTCTGCCATTGACTTTAAATTTGCACCATGTTTGACTCAAGGACACTGTTGACAAACCATTCCCACCTGGTGACTATTAAGTGATCCATAGGAAGCTAATTGCAGGTTTCTTTCTCATATAACAGATGCCCAAGGCTCATTGATTCTCTTTGTAATATTTGGTTAGAAGCACAGGATTTGAATGGAGAAGGGAGATAACCAACAAAAGATTTTTTTCAATGTTTTTAAAAACTTTAAATTTTAGAATAGTTTTAGACTTACAGAAAAGTTGCGTACATGGTACAGAGTTTTCACACCCCACGTGCAGTTTCCTATATTATTAACATCTCATGCTAGTAATGTACATTTGTCACAATTGATGAACCAATATTGATACATTATTATTAACTAAAATCCATACTTAATTATTCAGATTTTCTCAGTTTTCCATTAATGTCATTTTCCTGTTATAGGATCCTAGCCAGGATACCACATCACATTTAGTTATATCTCATTAGATTCCTCTTGGCTGTGACAGTTTCTCAGACTTTCTTTGGTTTAGATGACATTGACAGTTTTGAGGAATACTAGTCGCATATTTTGTAGAATGTCCCTCAATTGGGATTTGTCCGTTTTTCTTATGATTAGACTGGCGCTTATTGAGTTTTGAGAGGAAGACTGGTGAGGTGAAATGCCATTTTCATTACACCATATCAAGAGTACATTTAAAAAAAATTTTTTTATTGAAGTGTAGTCGATTTACAATGTTGTGTTAGTTTCAGGTGTAAAGAGTACAAATTATTAACATGACATCATGGTTGGCATTGACCTTGATCACCTGTCTAAAGTAGTGTTTACCTGATTCCTCCACTTTAAAGCTGCTGTTTTTCCTCTTTTCCATACTGTACTCTTTGGAAACAAGTCACTAAGTGTAGCCCAAGAGTTGTGGGTTTTTTGTTTTTTTTGCTACCATGTGGCATGCGGGATTTTAGTTCCCTGACCAGGGATCGAACCCATGCCCCCTGCATTGGGAGCGCAGAGTCTTAACCACTGGACTGCCAGGGAGGTCCCAAGAGTTTGTTTTTTAAATATGAGATTCCAGATAACATCTTTCTCGCTGAGTGGGGCCTTCTCCATTATTTTTTGGTGTCTCCTTTTAAGTTTTACTTTAATCAGGAGACAGGTATATGCAGTTGACATGTTTCAAATGCTTATTTATTTATTTATTTATTTATTTATTTATTTATTTAAGAAAAAAAGTTGCCAAGCTTTATTTCGGTTGCAGTGGTTACAGACAGCACATCTAACCCTATATCCCACCCCGCCCTACTCGGCCCCCTGAACAGGCTCAGCCCCCTTTTCCCTCCAGTCTCACTTCTTGTCCTCCTCCTTCTTGTCCTTCTTGCCATCCTTGGTGGCCTGGGAGGCCAGGGAGCCCATGGCATTTCAAATGGCCTCATTGTTGGGATCCACACCTGGAAGGTTCTCCAGGACACTCTGAAGGAACTCGGGGTCCTGCATCACGTCACAATCCTCCTCCTCCTTGGCGGGCTCAGATGTGTCCATGGCTGAACTGGCATCAATGTCAGCTGATTCTGCCTGGCCAGATTCTGCGCCCTGGAGGGACATCTGCATGGCATAAGCATTCTGTTCTTCCTCAGTCATACTGCTTAGGTCAGGGAGCCCAGTGCGGCCAAACTCCTGCTGGCTGATGGTCATCTTCAGCAGGGCATCGTCCGAGTCTTCAGTCCCAGTCATAGCAATTCCCACCTCAGCGGCAGAGGCAGCAGCTGCCCACCGCGCCTCCTCCTCCTGCGGCTGCCGCTGCTCTTCCACAGAGACTCGCAGGGCCAGGGCCAGCTCAGGATCAGCACTGGGGTCCACGCCAAATTCAAAGTCACTGGCACCAAGACCCAGCATGGCGCCGTCTTCCCCAGCCAGAATCGGAGAACTGATGAGGGCATCAGCCAAGCTGGGCCCAGGAGGCACTGTCACCAGGTGAGAACCGGTTCCATCTTTGCCATTCAGTGTGTTTACAAAGGCGGTCAGCTTTGCTGTGTTCACCTCCTCTTCCCCAAAATTGATAATGTCAGCATTTACTTTCTCCTTCTTGAGGCGTTTAGCCAGTTTCACCAGATTCTTCTCACTGTCCTCCACGGGGCTTCCCACAAAGGCAGTGATTCGCATCTTGTGATTCTTGCCCTGTGGGTGCTTCAGGGCCAGATGGGCCACGCAGATGCCAGCGCAGAAGGTGATCTTGCCCTTGGGTTGGACAGTGTGGAGCTTAGAGAGGATGCGGCCGGTGTCAGGGGTGAGTGTGGTCCGCACTTCACAGTCATTGGCCAGGGTGATGAGGCCCGCGTTGTTCTCAGGGTTGCTGAGGGTCTCGGAGTGACAGACTACGTTGACGGTGTCTTGTTGGGCCTGTAGCCGGGTGGGTAAGAAGTCCCCATATACTCACTGTTGTCCACGCAAACCATAGTGCTTTCCAACACCATCTTGCCGCCTTCCTCCCTCCCCGACCTCAAATGCTTATTTAAATTGTGAAGTATATTTCAGCTGATGAAGGGATTTGAAATTAAAGTGAATATTTGTTCTGGGGAAGTTAGGGGAACCTAATGTGGTTTTGCAAATGCTCCTGTGTCTAACTGTTGCCCACATATACTCTCATTCCTTAGCCTCCAAGCCTCTGTTTGCCTGTAGCTGCTCCTAGAATTTAATTGCCTGCTAGCTAAAACCTCTATGAAAACATTTGGGTAGATAGAGTGGCCCAGGATTTTCTTTTGCTTGGCAAGAACTCACTTGCTAAAATGGTTTTTAATATGTCGGTGCCTCTCTACTGTGCTTCTTTTGCCAGAATAGATGCAGCCCAAAAGATTTGCTTGTCTTCCTAACTCCTTTTTTAATATCTCATAGCAGTGACTGAGCTATTGATCTGAAGGGATAATAACAACCCTGCATGTGCTTTTTGCAAGTTCTGATATTTTAAGAACTGAGAGCTTTGAAAAAGAACATCGCTTTACTTCACAAGCTCAAGGCTTCTTCAAACCAAATAATATACAGCATATGTCATAAAGAAGGTTCATTCCTAGAAATCACCAGATTTAAAGGGAGCAAAGGATGAGGGAGAAGGAATTAAAACAAGTGACATTACTTGCTCAGAGACTGATGACCAGGGTCAGCTCCACGGGAACATTGTCTCCAGCAGCCCCACTTACTCTTCCTCACCGCATCCCTAATTCATGTTCTTGGCTCCTAAAATACACTTAAAGCACTTCTCAGAAAGATTGAAAGGCACACAGAAAGTAAACAATAAACTTTTTGGTGAAGTTAACCTTTAGTATATTATTAGTAGTTTTGGATTCTAGGTTGACTCCTCAGTAGGGAAAATAGCAAGCAACATGCCTCATTATAATTAGATATATAAATAACTTAAGATAATACATCTATCATAAGGCAAATAGAAAAAACTGGGGGATTTTTTAGCTGCGCACATTTATTTATTTATTTATTTATGGCTATGTTGGGTCTTTGTTGCTGCGCACGGGCTTTTCTCTAGTTGCAGCGAGCGGGGGCTGCTCTTCGTTGAGGTGTGTGGGCTTCTCATTGCGGTGGCTTCTCTTGTTGCGGAGCACGGGCTCTAGGCGCACCGGCTTCAGTAGTTGTGGCACGTGGGCTCAGTAGTTGTGGCTAGTGGGCTCTAGAGCGCAGGCTCAGTAGTTGTGGTGCACGGGCTTAGTTGCTCCACGGCATGTGGGATCTTCCCGGACCAGGGCTCGGACCCGTGTCCCCTGCATTGGCAGGCGGATCCTTAACCAACCACTGTGCCACCAGGGAAGTCCCTTAGCTGCGTACATTTATTAATCCAAGTTCTGGCTACTAAGGTCTAAGAGGACTCCCTCAATTTGAGAGATATGCCCCCCCCCCAAAAAACAGTTAATTTTACTGTCTAATATTTCTTATATATTTGTATCTGTTCAGCACCTGGAAGAATTCAGTACTTATTTTTAGAATTCGTCTTAAACTTTTTTCGTAAACTTTTCATTTTAGGATAATTTCAGATTTATAGGAACTTTGCAAAGATGGTACAGAGAGTTCACGTATGCCCTACACAGTTTCCCTTATTATTATCTTATATTAGTAATGGTACATTTGTCACAATTAATGAACCAATATTGTTATGTTATTACTAACTAAAGTCCATACTTCATTCACATTTCTTCAGTTTGTCCCTAATGTCCTTTTTTCTGTTCCAGGATCCCATCGAGAATACCGTACCATAATTAGTCATCCTGTCTCCTTAGGCTCCTCTTGGCTGTGACAGTTTCTCAAACTTTCCTTGGTTTTGATGACGTTGACAGTTTTGAGGAGTACCGGTTAGGGATTTTGTAGCAAATCCCTCAGTTAGGATTTGTTTGATGTTTTTCTCAAGATAAGATGTGGATTATGGCTTTTTAGGAGGAAGACTGGAGAAGTGAAGGGCTGTCCTCATCACATCTTATCCACCATGCATAATATCAACATGACTTTCTACTGATGATGTTAACTTGATCACTTGGCTGGGGTAGCATTTGTCAGGTTTCTTCACTGTGAAGTTAGTCTTTTTTAAAACAGATTTTTACTGATTTTTCTACCTGTATGATTCTGGAGAGGAATATGGTTCATTTCATTTATTTATTCAACAGATGTTACTTTGAGTTAAAGAAAACATGGTTTTAGGTAAATTTTAGGGTTTTATTCCCCCCAAGGCCCACTCTTATTAATTGGAGAAATAAACCATATTTAAGGAATAACCAATACTTTGTAGGTAACAAAAGTTGGTCAAGGTCAAGTTGTTGGTGTACAGTGTATATTTGTTTAGCTTTTCTGAATATACTGAGTTTTTCAACAAAATTCTGTTTGACCACTGATGAATATTGTTAAATAATTTAAATCACATTCTTCAAATGTTATGGCATCTCAATTATTCATGATTTACCAGTTATTAGACTTTCTTACCTTCTCTTTTCACTCATTTTATATTCAGAAGTAATAGTGGAAATGAGACCCTTTCTATCTTCCCAGCTTTTGTATAAGTACAAAGGATTATATAGATATTAGGGATCAAGCAACCTCCTGCTTATTTACATTCTTTCAAATGCTAGTCACAGTAACAGATGAAGATCAGAAAGCACTAGGAAGGGCTTCCCTGGTGGCGCAATGGTTGAGAATCTGCCTGCCAATGCAGGGGACACGGGTTCGAGCCCTGGTCCGGGAAGATCCCACATGCCACAGAGCAGCTAAGCCCGTGCGCCACAACTACTGAGCCTGCACTCTAGAGCCCGCGAGCCACTACTTCTGAGCCTACGTGCCACAACTACTGAAGCCCACGTTCCTAGAGCCCGTGCTCCGCAACAAGAGAAGCCACCGCAATGAGAAGCCCGTGCACCACAACGAAGAGTAGCCCCCGCTCGCTGCAACTAGAGAAATTCCGCGCACAGCAACAAAGACCCAGCGAGCCAAAAATAAATAAATTAAAATAAATTAATTTTTTTAAAAAAAGAAAGTACTAGGAAAAGAAGAGTTTTGCTATCAAAGAATGAGTGTGTCATGCAGCAGATGAACCTCTAGGATGAATTTGATTAATTCTCCACAGCAGCAAAATCGCATAATCAGATGGTATTGCTTGAGGCTTTCTCTTGCTTTGGAGTTGGATAATCTAAATTGTGTAGCCTCTAGTGGATTTTCATTCTGTCATGTATCAAGGAACATCTGTGCAGATGGAAAGAGGTTTTCTGTTGGGCTGTGTGTGAGCTCAGTGGGAAGGGTTAAAAATTAGGAATGAATGCATTTAACTCAATTTTTCTTCCTAATAACAGACATCTCTACCAGATTTGATGACACTGCAAACATGAAAGGAGCAGAGACATCTGGGTGTTATCATAGGCTCTGCCACTACTTGTGTAGTTTTGGGGGTAGGTTTTTTTTTTTCTTAATAAATTTATTTATTTATTTGTTTGTTTTTATTTTTGGCTGTGTTGGGGCTTCGTTGCTGCACGCGGGCTTTCTCTAGCTGCGGTGAACGGGGGCTACTCTTCATTGCGGTGCGGGGGCTTCTCATTGTGGTGGCTTCTCTTGTTGTGGAGCACGGGCTCTAGGCACACAGGCTTCAGTAGTTGTGGCACATGGGCTCAGTAGTTGTGGTTCACGGGCTCTTGAGTGCAGGCTCAGTAGTTGTGGCGCACGGGCTTAGTTGCTCCGCGGCATGTGGGATCTTCCCGGGCCAGGGCTCAAACCCGTGTCCCTTGCATTGGCAGGCAGATTCTTAACCACTGCACCACCAGGGAAGCCCAGGGGTAGTTTTATTATGTGACTTCCCTCGGTGGTCATCAGATTTTCATCCATATAGTAAGAGTGGATAGGTCAGAGCATTGCTTATACCCCTCAAGACCATGTAAGTTTGTGGTTCAGAATGGGAAACAAGAGTAGCAATATGGGCTGTCCACCCAATTTCATGGTATGATATGATACAGTACATTAGGAAAAAGATTTCTGGGTAATAGCTATGAGCCATAGAGCTTTTTAAGATATGTATTCTGGATTAGGGAAGTGGTGGTAGGTAGAGAAAGTGGAGGTGGGTGAACAGAGATCTCTATACACTGAATTCCGTATTCCTCTTCCTTGGTCCTTCCCATGTGACAGGCTCGCTCTTTCTCTTTCATTGCCGATCTTCTCTGCTCATGGCCTTGCCTCATGCTGTCTGATGTTGGGAGGGCTGTGAGGGCCTGCTGACTTCTGTGTCTTCACTGCTCTCCAGTGGACAGAGTTGGGGCAGGTCAGCCCTGAACGAGGCTTTGGGCCCCAGCCTGTCCTGAGCTGGAGAGAATTTGGGAACCTCTGGCTGCCAGCTCAGCAGATCGGCATGTCTGCTAGTCTCATTCTGACTTTGTGTGCTTAGATTTTTTAAGGCTGCTCTTGCTTAGTTCCTTGTAATTAAGACTGGCCTTTTACTTCCATGCCAGAACCCGGGCCCCTCTGTGAAGTCCTTGTCTGGGTATAGTGGTTGGTACCGCAGTTGCTCCAAGGGTAGAAATATGCTTTCTTTTAGGCAGGCCTCTCCGGAACTTGAACTCTGCCTGGACCCATGCCTGTGTTTGGGACTCTGCTACCCATTGTTGATTTTGTTGATGCTCACTGACCAATTGCTTTTTACCAGATTTACCTGTTATAGTATTCTGTCTGCTTTCTCCTTGCTGAGTATCCTGATGTTTGCTCATTGACCACCTATCTGGACCTCTGCCTGTTGCTGCCCACTCTCCTTTGCCAATTATGCTCTCTTGCCTACCTGGATTTCCTCCTAGAGCTTGCTTCTGAGTCCATCTCCAAGCACCTTCCCTCCAATTCCTTCCCTCCAATATGGAGGTGTCTATATAGATGACAGGGCCTGATCTACCATACTGCCTGCCTTCAGAAGCTTAATTATGACAGTCAGTGTTTTCCATTCTCTTTATAAAAATCTGTCACCTTTTAGCTGCCTTAGTTTGTTATTCCCTGATATTATAAACTCACTCCTTGACGTTTTTTATTTGATCATTTTTTTGTCTTTCCTTAGAACAAATCTCATGTATCCCCTTTTCAGCCACTTGTTACTTTCACAGGGAGTGGCCTCAAATCATAAATCTTCACATTGGAAGAGACTTTCAAAGACATCTAGTTCAACTTTCCATGTGATGGGTAACTTACCAACTCCCAAAATAACCCATCAATAACATTTTCAACAGCTCTCAACTGGTTTCTTGGGCCCCAAACTATCAATTCATTCATATATTTATTCACTTATTCATTCAGTCAACAGTTACTCAACGTCTACTTTTAGCCAGGCATTCATGTGTGTGTGTGTGTGTGTGTGTGTGTGTGTGTGTCTCTGTGTGTGTGTGTTTGTCACCATTCCTGTCCTTAGAGAGCTGCTACTCCAGGGGGGATAGAGAAATAAACAATCATGATTGCTAGCTAGAGGCATGCAGTGGGTAGGGGAATGGGTCATTTCTTCTGCATGACTGAAGGTTGGTTCATGGAGGAGCTCTTTCTGCCGCTTCAATTAACACCAACTTTCTGGTCCACCACCAGCTTTTCAGCTACTCAGTAGAGAGGAGAGCCTCCTTTCTGCCTCTGTCTATCCTTGACTTGCCCTTGGAATCATCTTTCTAAATGCAAGTCTTCGTTTGTTACTCCCCTGCTAATAGGCTCCCCATTGTCTACCCTGCAAACAGACATCTAGCTCTTTGACACAACTTATGAAGCCCTCAGCCTTCTGGTTCATGCCTGCCTCTCCAGTCCCATACACACCATTTTTCATCAGGCTCTCAGTGCCCCCGAATTTCGTGCAGTTTCCTGGCTACATCGTGCTTACTCACACTTCTCTTGCATATGTTGTTCCTGCTACCTGGAATGACTGCCGGTCTCGTCTCCACGGTGAACTCCCGGGGCACTGTGAAAGCCTGATGGAAGATGGTACACAGGGAGGAGTAAATCACAACTCTGACCTTCCTTTTCCATTAAGGTGTACTTTGACCTGTTGGCTGCTATTGCCCCTTATACACCCCCATGCCTGCCACCCGAAGATTGTAAACTACTCTACACCAGGCAGTTATCTCTGTGTCTTCAGCCTTAACACGGAGACTGGCCCAGAATGGGCAGTCAGTAGATATGTGTTGGATGAATGGATGAGTAAAGAAATGAAGACAAGTCTTCTATAGTCTTATTTTTCACTTTAGGTCTCCCTTGGAGCACTGAGAATGCTACTTAAAAGACTCCTACCATTGTTTTGACTGTAGCTCCCTGCCAACCTAGGACCACGCTCACTGGCTTATCCATGGCTAGACACCTGCCTGCAACTATCACTGAACAGCCTGCCTGCCATACAGGGAGAAAGGCCCTTCGGGGGTGGGGGGAAGGTTGGACAACTCTTCACCTTCTCCTACCTGGCAGCCTCTGCTGCCAAGATAAGCTTCTCGCGTGTCTCTTCAAAACTCTAATCAAGAGAAAGAAATTGCACAGAATGAAAATGCTTCTTTCCTGCTCTGGTAAATCAGAACAGTTGTAAAGTCAGGGGAATTAGTACTTGAACAAGTTCCTGTCTTATTAAGCAATACTTTGAATGAGTCATCTACAAACTCAAGCAATTGGTGAGAACAATTAGTGGCCATTTATCATTTTAAGTTGATCTGTTTCAAATAAATAGCAAATGGGGTATTTTGGTCCTAAATTATATATACATTTATCTCCTTCTTACGAGAGCCCTTTTTTTTTACATAGTTATATCAATGAGCAGTGAAAGACACACAGCACTGCCATGAACTTTGTCCTCCTTGTCTTCCTGTTCTTTAATCATGGATCTTGAACTTTCAGTCAAAACTCAGCAGTTTTAGTTCTATTAGATGTAGATCTCTGCCTAAAATAGTCGGCCATTTCTGAGATAGTATGCTTTTCTTTAGGTTTATTGAGATATACTTTACATAAAGTAAAATTCACACTTTTTAGGTATGTACAAGTCTATGAATTTTGACAAACTTAATATAGCTTGTGGCCACCACTGAAATCAAGGCAATAGAATTTTCTGTCACCCAAAGTGTTCCCTCATGCTCCTTTGTAGCAGTGTCCTCCCTATGTTGCCAACCCCTGGCAACCACTGCTCTGATTTCTGTCTCTATAGTTTTCTCATTTCCAGAACCTCGTATAAGTGAAATCAAAATACATAGCCTTTGGGACTTCCCTAGTGGTCCAGTGGTTAAGACTCCACGCTCCAGATGCAGGGGGGCCAGACTCGATCCCTGGTCAGGGAACTAGATCCCGCATGCCGCAACTAAGACCCGGTGCAGCCAAATAAATTAATTAATTAAATAAATACTAAAAAAATAATATGTAGCCTTTCGAATCTGGCTTATTTTGCTTAGCATAATGCTTTTGAGAGTCATCCATGTCATTGAATTTATCAGTAGTTTGCTGCATTCTATTGCTGAGTAGAATTACATTATATGAATGTACAACAATCTGTTTATCCATTCACCAATTGATGGACATTTGGATAGTTTAACATTTTGCAGTGATTATGAATAAAATTGTAATCATTTACAGTTCAGGTTTTGGGTAGACATATATTTTTATTTCTCTTGAGTAAATACCAAGGAGTGGGATGGCTGGGTTTTATGATGTGTGTTTAACTTCGTAAGAAATTGTCAAACTGTATTTCAAAGTGACTGTACCTTTTTTTTTTTTTTAATTCCAGTCTGTGGCTTGTCTTTTTATTTTTAAAATTTTCTTAATATCTTTTAAAGAGCAAAAGTTTTAAGTTTTGATGAAATTCAATTGATCACTTTTTCTTTTATGGTTCATGCTTCTTCTGTCCTATATAAGAAATAATTACCAGACCTAGGATCATGGAGATTTACTTCTGTTTTATTCTAGACGTTTTGTAGCATTAGGTTTTATGTTTCAGTCTATGATCCATTTCAAGTTAGATGTATACAGTGAGGTTTGGGTTGAGGTTCTTTTTTTAAAATATAGATATGTCCCATTGTTCCAGCATCATTTGTTGAAAGACAAAAAGACTATCCTTTGTCTATTGAATTAAGTTGGCATCTTCATCAAAAATCAGTTGACCATATACAAGCCTACCTCATTTTTTGTACATTGCTTTATTGCACTTTGCAGATACTGCGATTTTTACAAATTGAAGTTTTGTGGCAACCCTGTGTCAGGTAAGTCTGTCGGCTGCATTTTTCCAACAGCATTTGCTCACTCCATGTCTCTGTGTCACATTTTGGTAATTTTCATAATATTTCAAACCCTCCACTAGCAAAAAGATTACCACTTGCTGAAGGCTCAGATGATGGTTGGTGTTTTTTCACAATAAAAATAAAGTATCTTTTAATCGGGGTATGTACATTGGTGTTTTTTTTAGACATAATGCTATTGTACACTTAATAGACTACAGTATAGTGTAAATTTAACTTTTATATATGCACTGGGAAACCAAGAAATTTGTGTGACTCACTTTATTGCAATATTCACTTTATTGTGCTAGTCTGGAACCAAACCCACAATATTCTCTGGGGTATGCCTGTATATGTATGGATCAGATTCTGTTCCATTGATCTATGTGTTTATCTTTCTACCAGTATCACACTGTCTTGAATAGTGTACCTTTATAGTAAACCTCTAGATCAGTTGGTTTGAGTCCTTCAGCTTTTTCTTTTTTGAAATTGTCTTGGTTATCCTAGATTGTTTTTCCATATAAATTTTAGAATCATCTTGTAAACTTCTAAAAAAGAAGCCGGCTTAGATTTTATTGAGCATTGACTTGAATGCTGAATTGGGGATGAATTGAATCTATCAATTAATTTGGAAGAGAATTGCAATATTGATGATACTGAGTCCTCTGATCCATGAACGCTATATCTCTCCAATTACTTATGTCTTTGATTTCTCTCATTGGTGTTTTTTGTTTGTTTGTTTGTTTGTTTCTGGTAATTTTCAACATATAAATCTTATAATACTTGGTTAGATTGATTCCTGAGTATTGCATATTTATTGGTTCTGTTGCAAATGGTGCCTATAAAAATTTCAGCCTCCAGTTGTTCACTGATGTATATAAAAATACAATTCATTTTTGTAATGTGGTCTTATATTTTCCATCCTTGCTAAAGTCACATACTAGATCTAGTAGTTTTTTATAGATTCTTTTGAATTTTCTACTCAGATAATTATGTTCTCTGTGAATAGAGACAGTTTTATTTCTCCTCTCCAGTTTTATATATCTTTATTTTCTGTACCTTAACTGCATTAGCTAGGACTTTCATCTAGTATGATGTTGAATAGAAATGGTAAGAGTGGGTTCCCCTGATCTTAGGGGGAAATCATTCAGTCTTTCACCATTAAGTATGAGTTATCTGTAGGCTTTTTTTCATAGATGATCTTCTTCAGGATGAGGAAGTTCCCTTCTATTTCTAGTTAACTGAGTATTTTTTAAAATTGTGAATGGTTGTTGAATGAATATCAGTTTTTTCTGCATCTGTTTAAATAATCATATGGATTTTCTTCCTTAGACTGTTGATATTGTAAATGGCATTGTTTGAATTAAGAATGGTGAACCAACCTTGCATTCATAGGCTAAATCCCCAATGACCATTGTGTATTATTCTCTTATATTTTTTGGATAAAAATCCTGGTTAGATGCCGCAACGTTGTTGGCAATTCCTTAAACATATGAGTGTTTTATAGGTCACTAGAACCACTTCCATCCTTGCTAACCTTACCTATGATACAATACAGGTAGGGTGCTGTTCTTCATCTTTATTTGATCTTTAGGCTATCAAAAGAGAGTGAGGGGAAAGGCAACAAATATAGTGAGTGTCCATGTACCAGGCAATGTGTATGTTTATTTAATTCAGTCTTAATTGAAAATTGAGATCCAACAAGTCATTTGTACCACTGAAGTCTTTGGAGCTAGTAAATGGCACGGTCAGAACTTAACTGCAGGTTTGTTTGGTAAAAACCCATGATCAACCCATTACACTTTAATGCCCCTCTCTGGAAATGAGTGTCTGAATGTGGCAGGGGAGGGGCGGGGCAGGGAACCGGGTTGGGTATGGGGAGCGAGGGGCAGGACTGCCGGGAGGGTGGAGGAAAGATTGACTGAGATTAGGAAAGGGAGAAACGTTCTACCACCTTTTATTGCCATCTAAAAACCTGAGATTTTTAGATATCTTGGTTTTCATCTTATCTCTGCCATTTACTTGATTTATGGCACATTTGTCTCTCTGAGACTCATTTTTTTATTTTGTTTTTAATTTGAAATGTAGACAGACTGTTAACTTTGGTTGTTATGAGGAATAAAGATAATACATGTAAAGTGCCGTGCGCATAGAATGTGCTCAATATAATGGTGTCCATTACTGTCATCATTATTAATTTCCTACCATTAAACTTACTTTATAACTGGAAATAATTAATTTGGGTTTGGAAAATGATTTCTGTAGTTGTTTGTTTAATTCTTTTGCCAAAATAGCCTAGAGCAAGTTCCTTTTTATAAGAACGGACTTAGTTTCCTCTATTTTTTACCCACCTCTAAGTCAAAACAATACCAGTTTACTAAATCAGTTTGAAATTTGATTTAAAACCTCCTGCTGGGGCTTCCCTGGTGGCGCAGTGGTTGAGAATCTGCCTGCCAATGCAGGGGACACCGGTTCGAGCCCTGGTCTGGGAATATCCCACATGCCGCGAAACAACTAGGCCCGTGAGCCACAACTACTGAGCCTGCGCGTCTGGAGCCTGTGCTCCGCAACAATAGAAGCCGCGATAGTGAGAGGCCCGCGCACCGCGATGAAGAGTGGCCCCTGCTTGCCCCAACTATAGAAAGCCTTTGCACAGAAACGAAGACCCAACACAGCCAAAAATTAATTAATTAATTAATTAATTAATTAATTTAAAAAATACCCAGTATTTTACTACTGTTTTCAAAGCACCTTGATAACATCTTCTAATATGATTGACACCTTAAGTAGGGTAGGTCTTATTTCTGCTTTACGATGAAAAAATAGACCTATGGGATATGTTTTCCCAAAGATCACCTTTGGATATTGCGCCAGTGTCCAGAACCCAATTTTGGTTTTTGTCCAGTGTTCTTTGCATAAGACCTCTGGGTCTTAAGCCTGATCTGGCTCATTGACCTGGTAAACCTTCAAAAACCAAATGTTTAATGACCACCTTTGACCCCACAATTAGGATCAACAAATGGGATTGATGTCAGCTTCAAAGAGAGTTCATGAAACAAGTAGTTGGTGGGAGATAGTTTTGAGAGGAACTTCTACCCTTCATATGTGTAACTTTCCCTTTCTAGATTGCCTAGACGGAGACTTCCAGTGTCCAAGCAGGAATGTTCAAAGGTTGGTCATTAAACTTTTGGGGTGGTTTTAATTAAAATGTTGGGCAGTGAGGTGAGGCCTAGCCTGGTAGATTTGGTGTGGCCTCTTGAGTAGTTACTTTGTGTTAAACACTTTCCTAATCATTACAGGGGCATAGAGATTAAAGCAAAACAAACAAAAAATATGATTCTACTCTTTAGGACCTCACAAGCCAGCAGACAAGATGGAAGCATACACAGAGATGCTTCCATTTCTGCTTACTCCAGGCCATCCTTCATTCTGCCAGCGGAACGGTCTTTTGAAAACACATGCCCTTTCCCTGCTTAAAACTTTCTGGTGGTTCCCTGTTTCTCAGAGGACCAAGTCCAAGCTTCTTATCAGGACATAAAAGGCCTTCTCTGATTTTGCCCAGCTTCTCCCTCTGTACCCACCCCTCTGGCCAGGATCCCAAATCTCAATACCCTGGTGACCTGGATTGGGCTATGTATGAGGCAAGCGCTCCTTTGTGCCCAGGCCCAGTTCTGTCCTATGCATTCTCTCTCATGTCTAGTTTCTCCAGAGGTGCCACTTGAAGGGATGCAGGTTTCTTCATGTGTAATAGGGGGATGATGGGACTTCCCTGGTGGTCCAGTGGTTAAGACTCTGTGCTTCCAATGCAGGGGGCGCAGATTCGATCCCTGATCAGGGAACTAAGATCCTACGTGCTGCAGCCAAAAAAAAAAAAAGGACAGTGTAATAGGGGGATGAATATCGGCACCTACATCATGGGCTTACTGTGAGGATTCAACCAAGTAACACATGGTGAGGGCTTACGCTGTGCCTGGCATAGAATATTTGTTCAATAAATGGTAGCTAGGTTTTATTATTATTATGCAGTAGAAGAAGCAAGGGTGTGAGGGTAAAATCAATATTTCTAGGTGCTCAGAGCACGCCATGATTTTTCATGCCTCTGGGTGTTAACTCATGGTGGGCCCTCTGTCTAGAACGCTGTGTTAGTCTGGGTCCTCTGAGAAGGAGAAATTTAGGATTAAACGGCAAGGATTTTATAACCAACCACCTATGTGAGAGACAAGGGGGGTGGGGGAGGGGGAGATGGGAAGGGTGGGAGTACCCATGATGCAAGTCCATGATGCACGCCTGACCCCTAGTGAAGAGGAGAGAGAGTAGCTTAGGTGGAAGCTCTCTAGACTGCTATGCAGCTGAAGAAAGTTTCAGAAAAGCCTTTGGGGAGTCCAGAAGTCAGTGATCAGTACAGTCCTGTCCCTGAGGTACTGTCATTGGTCAGGTGCAACCCATTGGAAGCGAGCCTTCAGCACAAACATTAGGATGAATTTCTGAGGCAGCAGCTCAATTGTGCTCCCTGTCGTTGGAGGCCTTCCTCTTAGCCTTCGTAAATGCCTTTCCTCTTCCATTGAACTCCTCCTGCTTGTACTTAAAGGGCCAGCTTTAAATGTTTCCTCTTCTGGGAAACTTTTCCTTGAAGGAAATTCTCAGCATGTCAGATGATGGTCCCACTGCCTACAATGATCATCCCCAAATCTCTGCCTAGTTAATTTCTAATGCACTTACTTGAACCCCTAGCATCTGAAAAACTACTGGGTGCTCAGGAAATAACTGTTGAATGAATGAGTTGGTAGGACTTGGACAAGCAGATCTAAGGGAGAAGATAGTTGAGGCAGAGTGAACTGCTTGAGCAAAGTCAAGTAAGTATGTCTTGCCCCAAAACTGTCATTTTAGGGAATATATTATGATGCAAAACAGTGGGTATATTATGATGCAAAACAGTGGGGGCAGGAGTTTTTTCCTGGCAGTTGAAAATGATTCATAATTTGAGAAGTTTGTTAAAAACAATGTTTTGAGTATTTCCTGAGAGACTTCTTTCCTAAGAGGAAACAGAGTTGATGGAAATGGAATTTTACTGCTGCCAGGAAAAGTATGATAAAGATCAAATCTCTTACAACTACTACCAGAATAGAAATTTCCATAGAGCAAAGAGATTTAAAGGCCCACCTAATGGCTCATATGTATTTAGTGTTCAGTGCAGCTGAACTATAATTCTGTAATGGAATTGGACCAATTTTGACAATCCAGTTTGTAACGTATGAATTAGTGAAGACTCATCTTGACATTTGCTGACGCTGCCAGATGTTGGCCATATTTTTGATGGAAAGAAACAGGGAGCTGGCCAGGATCCCAAATCTCAGTATCACTACCAACCGCCTACCACTGCCACATGTTGCCAGAGGAGATAGGCATGCTGAGGATAAGGTCCCACAAAATCACTCATGATCAGCAACTGGAGACTTAACTCCTAATCCCTATGTAATGTTTTACCCTGGTGACCTGGGTTGGACTATGTATGAGCCAGGCCCAGGCCCAGGCCCAGTTCTGTCCTATGCATTCTCCCTCATGTCTTGTTTCCCAAGAGGTGCCACTTGAAGGGACCCAAGTTTATTTGTAATAGGAGGATGAATATTGGCACCTACGTCATGGGCTTGCTGTGAGGATTCAACCAAGTACTGCATGCTGAGGGCTTAGACTGTGCCTGGCATAGAGTATTTTTTCAATAAATAGTAGCTAGGTTTTATTATTAATATGAAGTAGAAAAAGCTAGGGTGTGAGGGTAAAATCTTAATATTTCTAGGTGCATATTATAAAAGTTGGTTGTTCATGCCTTCGGTTAGTGCCTGTTCTGTGATAAAGCAGCATGGGACTCTAGGCACATGGGGTGCTGTGGCCCATTCTGTAATTAATCTCACACACACAGTTGCTGATATCTGATTCTTCTCTCAAGTGAGGACAGTTCATTTTGGCTCATACATAAGTAAGATCACCTACTCCTCCACTGTGCTTTCTTCTCTTTCTCATTGGCCCATCTCTCTCACCTTCAAATTTCTATTATATTTCTTCCTAGGTTACATGGAAGAACCTAGGAAGAAATGAACATGGCTGCATGATACAGTCCCCTCCTTTGATTTTTGTTGATCAGGTTGGGAAACTCTTTGATCCAACAGCCCTTGCTTTACAGATCCTTTCTTCCATTTTAGTGGAATAGTTCACTTGGGATATTATCCAATTTATTTCTGTCTTTCACTACTGAGTCATTGATTTCACCAAAGAGCTTCTCCTTTATGTATGTTTATACACATCTCTCTTTACCATATTCCTCCTTTCTTTCCAAGTCTGCTGTTACATCAAGAATTACTCCCGTCTCACTTCTTTATCCTATTTGAAAGCTGAAAATAAGAATTGAATTATGACTGATAGGGAATAGAATATTATGATTGATGGATGTGTACCAAAGTAAAGGAAAGCCGTAAGTTTAAAAAGGAAAAGTAGTATTTGAAGTCCCAAAGGTATCTCATACTCAATATGTCCAAATGTGAACTTACTCTCTGTGTCTTCTCTAAGCCTCTGGCAGTTAACTCTCAAGATGTTTCTCAAATGGGTTTATTTCCTCCTTACTCCCATTGTCCTTGCCCTGGGCCTCACCCTCTTCATCTTACACCTACACAACATAACTTCTTTCCTTATCTTCTTGCTGGTTCCCTCTCTTCCCTAGTCTAACTACACAGTGTCACAAAAGGGTGTACTTTTTTTTTCTTTTTTAGCTTTTTGTATGGTAAAATGAGACAAGGATTCAAAACACCAAGCAATCAAATGAGTAGCTTACAGTATTACAAGGCAAACATACTTAAAATCTCCATCCAGATCAAGAGATGGAACATTGTCAGCCATGCCAAAAGTCCCTCTAGGTGCCCTATCCCAATCATAAACCTTCCCTCCTTCCAAAATAACTATTATCCTGACTTTCATTTTCTTACTTTTCTAAAAAATGTTTATTTATTTGGCTGTGTTGGGTCTTAGTTGCGACACGTTGGCTTCCTTCTAGTTGTGGCTTGTGGGCTCCAGAGCACACAGGCTCAGTAGTTGCGGCATGTGGGCTCTCTAGTTGTGGCGCACGGGCTCAGTAGTTGCTGCGCGGGCTTAGTTGCCCTGTGGCATGTGGGATCTTAGTTCCCCAACCAGGGATCGAACCTGCGTCCCCTGCATTGGAAGGCGGATTCTTAACCACTGGACCACCAGGGAAGTCCCTATCCTGACTTTTAAAGTAATTATCTTCTTACATTTTTTAATCAAGAGGGTGCTTTTTAAAAATATCAGTCTTGCCATATCCAGTTACCTCTAAATTCCCTCACAGGTTTTCTCAGGCCTACCTTTATAGCCTCCTTTCTATGACTACTTCTCTTCTCCCCAGTACCCTGGTTTCTGGCCATACTGGATTATTCACAGGCTCAGATGCCTCTAGGTGTTTGCCAGATACCTTCAGGCATTTGCTCCTGCTTTTCCCTCTTTCTGGAGTTCCCTCCATTCCCATTCTCTGATGAAGTCCTAGACCCTGCTCAAATGTGGATTCTTCATTGAAGCTGTCCTAGATCTCTCTTCCCTGACAGCCTGGGTCAGAATGAATCTCTCCCATCCCTGTGCTCTGTGCCCATTAGACCTTTTTTTCTTGGGGTTGGTGGCGGGGGGGTTTGCGGGATCTTAGTTCCCTGACCAGGGATCAAACCCGTGCCCTGGGCTGTGAAAGCGCGAAGTCCTAACCACTGGACCGCCAGGGAATTCCCTAGAGCATTTTATACATGCGTCCATTATTAGTATTTATCATAGTCTCTGGTACCTAACAGATTGCTTAATGCATAGTAGGTGCTCAATAAATGTTTGTTGAAAGTATGAATCTGCACAATCATTCTTTAAAGCTTTTTCAGGGTGTCACATTTTCTTCAGAATTGACACAAATCATACATTTGATCATATGATCAGGGTTGATGTGGACTCTTTCAGATGCTGTTGTTCTGAACGTTACTACGGTTGAAATAAGTTTTTTTTGCTGTATAAAGCTAGCACTCCTGTATTTTAATTCCTTGAGTTGTCTTAAAATGCTCAAGTTGTGTCACCCAAACAGGGACTGAAGTATGCTTTATAATAACTTAAGATTCAGATCAGTTTCTACCTATTTATTTATTTATTAAAATAAATCAATAGGAGTGATTTATTTTAATTCAGGTTCTCTCTTTCATTTACATTTTATGTAACTAGGATAGATATGACTGAGAAAAATTTGATTGACAGTTATCAGGATTTTTTTAAATTGAAAAGTATTATATGTGGTTAAAACGTTTTTTAAACTATAGAAGATATAAAAAAGTTTACATCCCCGCTTCATTTGCAGCCCTATTCCCCAGAGGTAACCACTGTTAAATTTCTTGTCTGGGTGTTCAGATTGTTTTTATGTCTGTTGAATCATATACACACTTGTGCATACACACATGCTCATACGTTTATGCTTATGAATATATATCTTTTATATACACAGTTGGAATCATACACTATATAATATTCTTTAATTTGCTTTTTTACTTGACATGTGTTAGAGATAATTTCATATTGGTACATCTTGAGCTACTCATATATTTTAACATTTGCACAATAGTCCATTGTTTGGATATTTCACGGTTAATTTAAACAGTCCCCTCCTGATGGATATTTGGATTATTTCGTTTTGTTTTGTTTACTGTTTTAAACAATGCTGTTAACAAACATCCTTCTATAGTTTTATTTACTCTTGTTTGTAGAATCACACAAGCTATTTTTAAAATAAAAATCGGAGTAATGATATTATTATTGAAAGTTTTTCTATTTTGATAGTTCATAGTTTAAAAATAAAGCCAGTGTAAAAAAAACTTTTGAAACAATAAGAATGAAAACCATCATCACACATCTGAACACACATATCTAAAAGTGTGTGTAAATATTAATGTGTGTAAATATTATTTTGAACAATAATAGCTACCATTTAATGATCAATGACTATCTTATTTAATCCTCACAGCCCTATGGGGCAGGTACTGTTGTTCCCAATATATAGATGAAGTAACTGATTAGAGAAAGGTTAAATGACTTATCTGAGGTCCCACAGGTAGTAAGCATCAGAGTGGGGACTCTAAAACAGTGTGTACTCAACAATAAAAAGACAAATAGCCCAATTGAAAAATGGTCAAAGGATCTTTTTTCTCCTAATTGAAGTATAGTTGATTTAAAATGTTGTGTTAGTTTCTGGTGTACAGCAAAGTGATTCAGTCAGATATATATATATTATACATATATATTCCTTTTTAAGATTCTTTTTCCATGATAGGTTATTACAAGATATTGAACATAGTTCCCTGTGCTATACAGTAAGACCTTGTTGTTTATCTATTTTACATAAAGTAGTATGTATGTGTTAATCCCAGGCTCCTAATTTATCCCCCCAACCCTTTCCCCTTTGGTAATCATAAGTTTTTCTTTGTCTGTGAGTTGGTTTCTGTTTTGTGAATAAGTTCATTTGTATCATTTTTTTTAGATTACACATATAAGTGATATATGATATTTGTCTTTCTTTGTCTCATTTACTTAGTATGATAATCTCTAGGTCCATCCATGTTGCTGCAAATGGCATTATTTCATTCTTTTTTATGGCTGAGTAGTATTCCATTGTGTATATATACCACATCTTCTTTATCCATTTACCTGTCGATGGACATTTAGGTTGCTTCCATGTCTTGGCTATCGTAAATAGTGCTGCAGTGAACATTGGGGTTGCATGTATCTTTTTGAATTATGGTTTTCTCCAGATATGCCCAGGAGTGGGGTTGCTGGATCATATGGTAGCTCTATTTTTAGTTTTTTGAGGAACCTCCATACCGTTCTCCATAGTGGCTGTACCAATTTACATTCCCACCAACAGTGTAGGAGGGTTCCCTTTTCTCCACACCCTCTCCAGCGTTTATTATTGGTAGACTTTTTGATGATGGCCATTCTGACCGGTGTGAGGTGATACCTCATTGTAGTTTGATTTGCACTTCTCTAATAATTAGCGATGTTGAACATCTTTTCAGCATTTGGGGCAAAGGATCTTAATAGGCATTTCTCCAAAGAAGATATGCAACTGGCCAATAACCACATGAAAAGGTGCTCAGTGTCATTAGTTGTTTGGGAAATGCAAATGAAAACTACAATGAGATACTACTTCAGGCCCATTAGTATGACCACTTAAAAAGAAAAAAGGAAAATAACTAGTGTTGGTGCAGATGTGGACAAATTGGAACCCTCATACATTCTTTTTTTTTTTTTTTTTTAATTTTTGGCTGCACTGGGTCTTTGTTGCTGCGTGCGGGCTTTCTCTAGTTGTGGCGAGCGAGGCTACTCTTCGTTGCGGTGTGCGGGCTTCTCATTGCAGTGGCTTGTCTTGTTGTGGAGCACAGGCTCTAGGCGCCCGGGCTTCAGTAGTTGTGGCACATGGGCTCAGTAGTTGCGGCTCACGGGCTCTAGAGCACAGGCTCAGTAGTTGTGGCACACAGGCTTAGTTGCTCCGCGGCATGTGGGATCTTCCTGGACCAGGGCTCGAACCCGTGTTCACTGCATTGGCAGGCGGATTCTTAACCACTGCACCACCAGGGAAGCCCCTCATACATTTTTTGTTTGTTTGTTTCTTTGTCTGTTTTCAGCTGGAAGTTCCATTTTATTTTCCATTTTGATACTAATCCCTTTCAATTTAGCTTCCTCTCATCGATGTGCAATAGAAGTGGAACCTTAAAAATAATTACCATCTATAACTAGAATGTTTTATAACTTTTTACTACATCATTCTTATTTAAAACATAAACTTTTTTCCTGTTTTTAAAAATATTTTAATTTTATTGGCATATAGTTGATTTGCAATGTTGTATTAGTTTCAGGTGTACAGCAAAGCCTCATACATTTTTAGTGGGAATGTAAAATGGTGCAACCATTGTGGAAAACAGTTTGCCATTTTCTCAAAAAGTTAATCATGGAATTATCATATGACCCAGGACCTCTACTCCTAGTTATATGCCCAAGAGAAATGAAAACATATTTCTTCAGAAAAACTTGTACACAAATGTCCATAGCGGCGTTATTCATAATAGTCAAAAGGTGAAAATAACCCATATGTCCACCAACTGATGAATGCATAATTAAACAAAAGGTGGTATAGCCATACAATGGAATATTATACATCCATAAAAAGGAACAAAGTATTGATAAATCCTACAACATGGATGAACCTCGAAAACATTTCACTAAATGAAAGAAGTCAGACACAATATCACACAGTGTATGATTCCATTTATAGAAAAGGCTCAGAATATGCAGAAAGTAAGTTAGTGACTACCAAGGGCTGGGGAGGAGAGGAAATGGGGAGATGGAGGGTGACTGCTAACAGTTTCAGAGTTTCAGTTTAGGGGATGAAAATGTTCTGAAACTGAATCATGGCGATAGTTGCCCAACTCCATGAACATATTATAAACTATTGACATGTGCACTTTAAATATGTGAATTGATATATATTGTCCAGCACTATAAAATCAGAGAGCCCTTAAAATGTTGTTGTTCCTTAAAGGTCTGTCCTTGACTCTCTTTTTGTGGGGTGGTCTCATCCATTGTCATGCCCTCTATGTTGAATTTAGGCAGATGAAGAGCAAATCTCTTCTCCAGACCAGTCCTCTCCCCTGACCTATATGTGGGCCTGCCTACTGAAGAGGGCCACTTGCCTTTCCCACAGACACCTCAGAAGTACTAGTCTGTCCCAAACAGCTCGTTCCAGTCACAGATCTGATTCTTCTGTGTGCCCTGTCTGAGTGGATGCTGTTCCCACTTACTGTCATCCATGAAATCTCCCAGTCCTATTAGTTTTTTCCTCTAACAATTCCATCTACTCTTTTCCATTCTCATGGCAGAAGCTATCTATGGTCCAGGCCCTCAAAAGTTCCTGCCTAGGTGAATGTGGTCACATGTACCCCAGGGTGCTTGGTGCCTGTCCAACCTTGCCTCTCCTTCTGGCCATCCTTCTCCTTAAACATTTTCCTTCAGCAATAGGAGAGCTCCTTGGAGATCACTCAGTCACTCCTTGCCATCTCTTGCCTTTGCACTTGCTGGCTTCTCTGCTAGATCTTCCCTCTTGTTTCTTAGTCTGTCTAATGCCTCATTTTTGTCAGACTTGCTTCAGGCATTAAATCTAAGAAGTCTTGGTTAACCCCTAACTGGGTTTGAGTTAGACGCCCTCCTTGCCCCCTCTTGCCTATACCTCTTCTGATGTTACATTCACCACACTGGATTATAGTGATCTATTTGAGTGCCTGTCTTCTCTACCAGATTGTGAGTTTTTAGAGACTACAGCCGTGGGGGAAATCTTTATGTACTTTCTCCATGTCTTTGTGTGAGCAGGGTGAGGGGAGTCCCTCCTTTAGTCATGAAGCCTCCTTCTCAGGGAGCCCTTTGTTCACAGTTCTATCTAAAATTGCAATCTCCCCAAACACTTCTTATCTTCCTCCCTTGATACTGCTGTCCTTAGCACTTATGACTATCTATCATATTGTATATTTTACTTACCTTGTTTATTGTCTGTCTGTCTTCTCCCACTAGAATATAAGCTCCACGAAGGAAGGAATTTTTGTCTGTTGGTTAACTTGTATTCTCACTTCCTAAACCAGTACTAGGTACATGGTAGGCACCCAGAGAATGTTTGTTGAATGATTGAAAGAATGTTTGCCTCAGTCAGCTGCCTCAGAGAGTACGTCATGAGTGTACTGTCTGGAGCCAGAATACCTGACTTCGGGTCCTACACATGGCTTTTTATCTGTGTGACCAAGGGCAGCTTACATAAGTCTCTGTGCCTGAGTCTCCTTTTCTGTAAAATGGGGCTAAAAGTCGTTTACTGCACGGAGTTGTCATGTAGATTAAAAAAGTAGGTCTGTATAACATATTACAAGAGTGCCTGGTAATTAGTAAACATTCAGTAAGGATTAGTTATTATTATTTCTCTCTTGGGAAGTTGGCCTTAGAGATACCTAGTATAGCTACATGTTTATTTCTGCATTTCCAGAGCCCAGTCTGTTATTGCTTGAAAGTATCAAATAATTCTTTGTGAAATAAATGTTTGAATGGAATTAAAACAGATTTTTCAACACTATTATTTTGTCTTTATATTAGTGTTTTGGATTTTTAAATAATTATTATAGCAGCTCATTTAAATTAGATATGTGAATATCTAAAGGAAAACCGTAAACATTTTAGACAGAAATGGGAACTTTTGAACTTTGACCTTTATTAGAGCAGTAAGCCCATTCAGACTTCAGTTTTTGAGGAATATTGTTACTGTTATCGAATTCCAGGCTAGGCTTGGGCTAGTAGATCTGTCTCAGTTGAGACCCTTTTTACCTCCTTGCTTCATTTTCATCAGCTTCAGAGCCCT